>NW_023998421.1:1132365-1259909 GCF_014805625.2 Glossina fuscipes | reverse complement strand
TTAATAAGCTGAAGAGAGCCGTCATTTTTCCCAAGCAAAGTTATCGGAGCAAATCAGATTTAGCTAATAAGTTCGGGCGTAATTTCTCTATAGTGAAGCTATCGAAGCAATAAATGCAAATGTTTTTCCTAATATATCGGAATGGATCGCACTGGACTTCTCATTAAGTAGATGGTCACTGAACTTGAATATAAGGTGCAAATATGTTCTCTTTCATTAAGGTCGCCCATCATGTCCTTCTCATTGTCTACGTTATCAGGCAAAGTTTAAAGAATAGACCAGAGACCAATGCCTCGACATTGAGGCAAAAAAAAAGCAAGCAGAAGTTGTGCCTCCTGGTAACGGAAGCAATTTCAATTAATATTAGATGAATTAACCATTAAATTTTTACCTTTCCATAGTTCTCAGAATACTGCAAATGAAACTCCAGCACTTGGAAATGATTTATGTATTTCGTATTGGCCGCAGAAAATGCAACAGTTTTCGCTAATATCGCAACAAAGTCGTTATCTAAACTTGATTATGTTGTTTATTTTGCAATTATTCTTGGGCTTATCATCCCTGGCGTTCTATACTATCGGATTAACTTATATTGATGATAATTCGAAAGTCTTTGATAGTCCTGCAATGATTGGTATTACTCTGGCTGCTAAATTTTTTGGTTTAGAAAGCGGTTCTTTGCTGACTTTAAGCGTGGATGCGGCAAATCTAGGATGGTGGTTGGGTTGGATTATTATAGCACCTGCAGTCTGTATTAGTGGCATACTTTTGGCTCTATTTCCTAGAAAATTACCGCGTGATGTACATAAACTTGATAGCGGAAATAATGTGGATAACAACAGTGAAAATGAACCAGAATCTATCCCATTTATTGATGATCCAGATTACGGGGCATCAATGAAACGCTTATTTGGCAATAAATTGCTTATGTTTAATGTTGCAAGTCTCATGTTTATAAAAGGGGCAACAATAAATTACGCTTTACAAGAAGAGAAGTATTTGCAGTCAAGATTCTTCTTAGCCTACAGCGAAGAAAACGGTTTAGCACAAGAAATAAGGGCACGTTTCGTATTGCTGTTTGTTAAATCACCGGCGGCAGCGATTAGTATGATTATCGGTGGTTTAATTATATCAAAAATGAAATTAACCTCTAGGTAAGATATTTCTAGAAGGGATAATTAAGAAACAAAAAATAAACAAAAGAAAATAAAATTTTTTTGTTTTTTATAAATTTTTAGGAAAGTTGCTGCTCTGAATATAAGCATGAGTGTAAAATTGTTGATAATATTTATTGCTTTCGTGTTTATAAAATGTAACGTAGGTCCTATAGCCGGCATAACTAACGGTAAACTTCAGCAACCCTATTGCTCGAGACAATGCCTTTGCACTCCCACTACATTTTTTCCGGTCTGTCCAGAAAACTCTACAGTTACTTACTTTTCGCCCTGCTACGCAGGTTGCACTCAAAAGTCCACTATAGGCAGTATAGAGGTAATTAATTATTGATTTTTATTTAATTTTAATCTCTACTATTATGCTTACCAACAACGAGTCCACACGTATACAATTTTTCGATCCACTTCAGTATAGCGGAAACCTATGATAAAAAAATCGTCAAAATAGAGAGAATTGTATGATGAAATAATCGTAAAAGTGATCCGATTCCGTCAATTTTGAATAGTCTTCGCGTCCTTTGATCAATAAATTAAATTTTTTCAAAATATGTGGAAAATGGGTATATGTAGTTTGATGATAAAAGTACATGGGCCTATCTAAGAAAGATAGGCAGTTAGTTGGACAGACATGTGTTAAACAAATCAGAGAGCGATTCTGAGGATTTGAGTCCAGGAAATGCTACTGAATTAGATCGTGTAACAAAGAGTAGGTCTATCTCAAGTCCATCTGGCTATGGCGTATATCTGAATAAAGTTAATATACTTTACCAGAAATGATGCCAGATATGAATATAAAATTTATCACAATCATCTGGCAGAGTTACATTGGCGTCTCGCATCCGCCTGATAAATTTACACTTAATTCAAGAGTTTTCAGTTTTTTAAGGGGCAAGATATTCGAGATTCGCCATAAATTGATTTTTATGGTCGGAAAGGAATGAGGAAAGAGGATGAAAGAAAGAAATGGCGATTATGGTTACGTCTTTACAAACTGACCACTCGCTGTAGCTACAATCAAAGTAAACTCTACCGTACTAATATTTGAACGCGCGACCGCTGACTTGGTAGTCGCGATTCTCGCCTACTCGGCTATTCATGCTGTTAAGATTATTTTCATTACTCTTTAAAGATTTATGAAGGCTGCAGTTGTGGCGGAACCGACAACTATGATATGAATATTGACCATTCGCTGAGGGCAACTGAAGGAGCTTGCAGCGCCGAACGATGTGATAAAATGTTGGTGATCTTTCAAGTATTGAGCGTTTCAATGGCCGTAATATTTGGCATGACAACTATTGGCAAAATTATTATCACCCTGCGTAGCGTCTTGCCACAGGATAAAGGCATAGCATTGGCTGTTGAAATAACTTTCGTCGGCTTATTCGCGTTTATACCTGCTCATCTAGCTTACGATTTAGTAACACGTACGTAAAAGATTCTGATAACTTTAGGTAGAAAAATTTAAAGATTTTATCATCTCTCTCCTTATAGGTACCACTTGCCTATACTGGGCTCCCCATTACGCTCGTTGCTTGTTACATGAGACACCGAAACATGGCAACATTTTAAATATTTTATCGGCTTCTCTTATTGCCATCGGCATTTTATTTGATATTTTGGTTTACTTGTATCTAAAAGGTTTAAATGTTTACAATAATAACGTCACAGACTACAATTACAATTCTTCTCTATACTCAGCCATACCTGTTGCTGAGGAGCGGAGCATTGCAAAAACTGTTACGGCCAGTAGTACTATTAGTCCTACTGCAACTCTATCTACAACTCTATCTGGTACGTCAACAGTGCAACCAGCCGTTCGATCCGAACCAAATCCAGAAATTACAGTTTTCCGTCAAACTAGCTCTGTAACGGATTCCACGACTGGTGATAATAATAGCATCGTAGAAGTTTCATCGTCTGGCGTTACTTACGCTCAGATTGTGTTTCCTTCCAAATCACGTAATTCGGACAAAGATCCCCAACGTTTTGCGGTACGGGCCGATGTACCTTTGCATTATTTAACCATTGATGACGTTCGCTCTCCAATGGACAATCTACAATCCTTCAATCCTAATCGTACGCAAGTTCGGAACAAGGAAAAAGAAATTAATAGCAGCGCAGTTAATAATTCGTTAATTACTGAAAGGAAAAATTCCTCCAAGGCATTGGAAACGGATATCGATGCCATCAGACCTCAAAGTCCCGAGACTGAATTGTAAAAAATATCTCTTAATTAAGATAGCACATAGTCAAAAGTACCGCCTGCCAGTAAAGGGCAGTTTTGTATATTTTTTATATTTTATAAATAAATTCAAAATAAAATTAAACACAAATATGTTGATAAGAAAGAAAAATGTGGAGGGATTTATGCAGAAAATTATAATAGGATAAGGCCGACCCTTAAGTGACCTTGTCGGTTTAGTTTCGTGATAAAATTCCAAAATTTATAGCTTGTTATACCCACCACAAAAGGCTGGGGGAGATACTCATTCTGTCACAAAAGGAAGCTTGAGCGGCCCTCCAAAATACATTTTGATAAGCATAAAATTCTGAATTGATTAAGCCATGTATGTTCGTATGTTTGCCTGCACAGTGTGCGTCGTTTCCACTCTTATCGTCGCAAAAATGAAAATATTGACTTCAAATTCCGTAGGTTCGTAGTGAAAATGGGCCAAAATTAGTAGGGGCATGAGCCTGCAGTGAAGCGTTAACTGAACGCAAGTCCGCTTTTCTAAACAAAAATTTGTGGGTTTTTGCTCATTACAGATCATAAAAGATAGAAGGCTAAATTTTTCGAGATTCATTTTACGAAATACTCGGTAAAAATGGATGAAAATGGAAATGGAAACAGAGGATATATCTTTATGTTGCATACATCCGCAAAAACTTAATATATAGTTTAGGGTATAATAACTATGAATTAATAAAATTCAAAAATTATTTTCGGTGCCTTATCCTATTGGCGATATAAAATATCAAAAAGAACAACTGAATATCGAAGTAACGAAAAAACTTCTGGCAAAAAATGGAAATATTGAATTATCAGAAGCCGCTTAACAAATTTCGTGACATTCAATTATTTATTTGTATTTTCCTTACAATGCAATAAAACTCTAGTTTACATTGTATTTAACTTTAAAACTTTGATATTTCTTTAATAGATTTGAAGTTTTTCACCAACATTTTTTTTTCAAATTTAACATTTTGTTTGTTTATTTACTTACTTCTCTTCCTCTTCTTTGCATTATTTTGTTATATATACAGCAATGATATCACAATAGAGTTGAAATGTAATTCGAAACAAAACCAATGCAGACCCAACGTCCTAAAAAGCAACCGTTTTGTTTTCGCGTTTCGTAGTGTAAGACAGCTCGATAACAAAAACGGTAACCCTATCCCTGATTTCATATAGTAACCAAAAAATTCGAGAAGTATTCTATAAAATCTTTATAAAAACTAAACCTAGTGAACACTTTTCTTAGACTTAATCGACTCTTGATCGTTGGCTTGATGATTGACTTGACGATCAGTTTTTATAGAGTATATTTGGCACACAAACCGAGGTCCTATTGAAAACATATTCAGTTATCAGTTTAAGTGAAGTTTGGATAGCTTATTTGTGATTTTAACAACTGCGCAGGCGAAAGACTAAGGAGATGAATTGATGTCGTATATGCTCACTTTATTAGATATCAGATGAGTTGAAAAAATGGTAAATAATAATTAATAAATAATAATTGATCGAGTTTCCTTCCATATCTTGGCTTATGAGCTTCTTATTTTATTTTACGCTAAATAGCGGACCGCTTATCTGGGCTTAGTAAAAATCGCATCTGCCTATCCATGTTCAATACTAAGTTAGGTTAAGCAAGATTACATCGAAATAGGGATGAAAAAAATTGGTTTTTTATATTCTGTCCCTCTTGTGGTGCGGAATGTATTAGGTTTATACGCTTGCAATATCCAGAATGACTTGAGATAGATCCATTTTTTATTATGCTGAGTTTGTATCTCCGCCGGGCCATGTGTACTTCTGCTCAACCCACAGGTCATAATTTAGGAGTTATTTTAATGAAATTTGTTGCACCGATGTATTTTGGCCCAGGGACAAACGCTGTTTAAAATGCCTCGGATCGGACCGTTTTTTTCTTTCGCTCCGCGTATAACGCTTTGTCTTTCTAAATCGTTAAAGGAAAATATATTGTAATTTTTAGAATTTGACGACAATTATCGGTTAGTATTCGGTTACGATTTCAGCATTGGTCTGAAAAAAATTTGGATTTAATGGAGCAGTTTTCTGACAGCTCTTGACGAATCTTTATAAGGTAAAACTCTTTGATGGCATAAAAATTAACCTTACCGAACTTGGACCTCTTAGGTCTATTTTTTGGAAAATGAAAAATAAGGCTTTATATGCCAAGAAGATCTGATTATTAACATTTTATATTGAAAATTTGTTCTTGATAAATGAATCATATTTGGATCATTGGTTTTGGATCACATAGATCTATTTGTTGGACGGTACCATACACAGGAGTTCTCATGGAAGCAAACCATTCTATGGGCACAAAGTTAAATTTGTAGTTTGGACAGAGGCAACTGAAAAGTACAAAAAACTTTTTTAAGTACACAAGTTTGCTGAATTTAGATCGAATTGCTACATCTAAATATACTCCAGGGCTTTCGTGACAATTACGCAATTTACATAAACATAATGTATACTTTTTGATGTACTATTAAGCAAAATGGTGGAAGGATATCGAATGACCTTACTTGGTTCTTATAATGTTATAGTATTTAGTAAAGAGTCTAGGAGAGATTAGACATCTCTGAGGTTCCTAAAAATGATCTAATGATTATATAACAACACTCATGTGACTTACCCTTGCTTGTTTCCTTAATAATTTGCACTTATTCTAGATAGAAATGTAAGCCCGTAATCGGCTCTAGTTACTTTATATCGATTCAAAAGCTTCGGGATACTACCTCAAGGCTGGCTGTGAATTAAGTCATAACTCAAAGCGAAAGTTATAATAAATAAATTTAACAAATTGTAAAAATTATAATAAAACGATTTTTATTAATTTTGTTACTTTTATATAATAAAATTTTAAAAAATGTTATATAAAATGAAATCATAATAAACATTAGGAAAATGATGAAACTGAGAAAATGGTCTTAATATACGTTTAACATGTAAAAAATTTTTTTAAAAATATAAAAAATTACAAAATTATATATTTAAACTACTCTTTATAGGAAACTGATACACAAATGAAAAACAAAATAAAAAAAAAAATACAAAAAACATATACTTTTTCTTTAAAGACTAGTTAGTGAATTCTTAAATTCCCAAAGGTGCTAATGAATCGATAAGCGTTTAGAAAGTTCTAAAAAAAAAAAAAAATAATAATAATAAATAAATAAAAATAAGATAAACAGTTTATAGCGGTTTTCTGTTTTAGTTTCAGCTTTTTTGTTTTCTCTTTATTTTCATATTTTTAATAATAAATGTTTTAATTAGTTTTCTCCTTTAATTTTTACTGTATTCAATACTTGCTCTTGCACATGATGTAATAATAAATTTTACAGACATTCCTTTATTTGTATATTCAAGATACTGATTACAGTTAACCATAATATATATATATATATACATACATATATATACATATACATATATATATATATATATATATATATGAATTTTATTTGCAAAATATTTTTGTCCTTTCAGTAGACATTGTTTAGATTACTTGACGAAAATGTTACGCTTAAGATTTCTAATAGGTATTTTATATATATATATGTATATGTAAATTTAAATATACTTTACATTTTAAATTTATAGATCAGACGTTCGTTACTTTTTACATTCATTTAATATTTTCTTTCATTTTTATTTATTTATTATTATATTGATGAATGAAATTTTTGATATTCACGTGCATCGTTTTAATCGATTCATTCATTGAGCGTTTTTCATTTCTGTTTTTTTTTTTTTTTTTTTTCTTTTAATATTAGACTAACTTATGGATGAGTCAGAGGAGGAGTTCGTTTAACACTTATCGACTAATATAAACATATAAATTTACATATTAAATTAGGGATTGTATGAATGTGTATAGATTTAAAATTATATATATATATATATATAAGTAAGAGCAAGATAATAATAATAATAATAATAATAAAAGAAATATAATTCAGATACCAGCTAAACTTATTAAACTAAATAATGGAACTTTGAATTTTTGTGGAAGCTGTTTTTTTTTATTTTTATATTATTATTAATTCAATTATTATTAACAACAGCGATTTTCTCTTTCTTTCTTTTTTCATAGATTGTCGTTTAGTTTTCATTTCTATAAAATTTAGAGTAAAAACATTTGTAAAAATTTCCCTTTATTAAATCATGACGTTTTTATTATACAAATTTTAGTTTTCAAATTTTATTTAAAAACAAACAAAAAGAAAATTATATTCACCTGAGGCGAACTTTTGATACCCATAGCCATGCCATATATAAATGTCGTTTTCATTTTTGTTCAAAATTTTTGCCCAATCAAAGGGAATAATTTAGCGGAAGGACTGACACTAAAGCAACAAAGTCGAAAATGTTTCCCGTAAATTCAATTTTAACAAGTGGCAGAATCTACGGACGAGCACAAACAAATCGACGTCGAGTCTTAAGCTGCTTTAGAAGGCTTAGAGAAGATCCTCCTCTAACTTGGTTCGGTTACGGTTATGGATATTATCATTGTCAATTATTTTTTTTCAATACCTTGAAATAGTCTTTAATGTTTTTTTTGTTTACGTATTTTATATAAAGCTTAAAGATTTTTAATAATAAAAAATATTATTAAAATGAAATAAAAATAAAATTATAAACAATTTGAAACAATATTTTCTTTTATTATTATTAAAGATTTTTTTCAAAGACTTGAAAACATTAAAATATAACAACAGGTTAATTAAAGATTAATGAGTTTCTCTCGCCCTTGGGAAAAAGCTATGAAAAACGTAACATTAACATAGTTTGAATTATGCAGCCTACTGTACATCTTGCCACGCATATCTTTTCATTTCTTTTTCTCTCTAAGCAATGTTTCTTCTCTAAACGTGGAAGGATATTCAAGGCGAAAGTATTAATAAGTTGATAGGACGCACATTTAGCATAAAGTCTTACGAAAAACGAGAAAAGTGAAAAAACTCTGGGTTCACTGCATTTCGTTTTTTATCTCTAAAAAAATAATACTTTTATAGAGCAGAAGCTTCTTAGTTTCTCTTCTTACTGGTCATCTTTGAAACTGCCCCTTTCACCATTTTGCATTCCATATAGAGTCTTCCTACGATCTTGGAGATGTGACTTAATTTTTCTTATTCCCAGAACGCAATTGAGGAGAAATGTCTTTATCTAACATTTATTATTCAGCATTCGAGCTCAAAAGCGTACAGAAGATGTCCGAAGTGCAACTATACAATTGTGAAGGGATGTTAATAATCAGTGAGCGCCGACTGGATTTCGGTCTAGAATAACGTCCACAGGATTAGAAGAAAAATGCAAAAGTGTATAGAGAGCGTCTACCGAATATTTTTGAGAGATTTATTAGTTGCTGAACAAGGCTTGGTTGTTAAATTTTGAGCGACAAATTTCACTTCCCTTCATTCTTAGCTTTGGTTTGCAATGCGAAAGTATAAAAGGAAGTGGCAGTTGAAGGAACTTTAGCCATTGCATGACAATTTTGTCGAATTGTCAGCCGATTGAAACCGCTGGACGAATAATCTTTACAGCTTTTTGTTTGAAGAGAATATGCGAGAGGATAAAGGGGCTTCGCTTCTATTTCTATCTAAGCTAAGAGACAATATACTCATCCCGCAAGTACTAAATAAGCCAACTACTTGCTGAACAGGTCTAGCTACTAAATTTAGCAGAGAAAAAAGCCGTTTTATTTATGATGTTTTAAGCAAGGGAACGATAATAAATTTATAGTGCTGTAGTAAAACACCATCGCAGTTGTAAATTTATGAAAAAGAAAAAATTTTTTTTTCTTTTCGTTCTTACGCGAGATCTTCAAGATTTGCTCGGTTCTAAATGCAGGCAAAAAGAGAACTCTTCAAACCTATTCAAGCGTTTGGAAATGTTTACCTTCTTTACAATGGACTGCGAAGAATGTGATTGTCTCTGACCCAGCTTTTTAAGGATTGACAATTAATCTCCCACATTTTAAAGATTTGGACAAGTGATTTCAAGATTTCATTGACCCAAGAGCCAAGCCAATAAGTCATAATTCATTCTAGTCAAAGATTTAGCAAAGTCTTTGACTTTACAAGCCAAGAATTCATTTTCCAAGTTTGAACAATCTGAGAAGTTTTTAATAGAAAGAAGAAAACTGAGAGAAAGAAAGGGAAAGAGAAAGGACAGAAAGAAATATCCAATCTTTAGTCAGTGATAATGTGGAAAGCATTTCAGCTTTAAGTGATTCAAGCTTAATTCTTGAGTAGTGATAGATGAAAAGGTTCTTTTCTTAAACTTCTCGTTCCGTCGTTTGATTTACAAACAGATTAACAGTCCTTAGACAATTGGAGTCTCTGTAGGACTTATAAGACGGGTATACACACATACACACACAAATTTTACTTTTTCATTATTTATATATCATATAGTGGAACTTTATTTAAGATTTCTTTCTTTTCAGCTATAAATTTATTAAATCTGTACTTAATGAGGTTTGGGTTTTGTTTTTTGTTTTCTTTTTTTAACTTAAAAACTAGAGAAAAAATCTATTGATATTATATATAACACACTTAGATAAGTGAAAGTATTAAAAAAAAAAAAAAAAAAAAAAAAAAAAAAAAAAAAAAAAAAAAAAACAGTATAAATATAATCATAAGAATAATAAAAGAAAAAGTCTTTGAAAAAAATCTTACAACAGATTTTTTCTTTTATAAATAGAAAATAAAAAAAGTATTTATAAAAAACAAAGATATTAAAGAGAAAATAATTACATTGTAGCACTTTACGTGTCTGAAAGGGTCTTTATTATATGGTACTGGTTACTATTTATTATTAATTTTATTATTTGTTCTTTTTTTTTATATATGTAGATATGACTATTATATATTTACAAAGAGTTTTTATAATTTTATAAATTTAGTTTTCAAGAATTTCTTTACAAAAATACAGTTTAAAAATGATAGAATTTTTTTTTGCGTTAATATTTTATTTCTTTATTTCTTTTTTTTTGTTGTCATTTATATATCATTTTTTGACTTGATTGTGTGTATAAGTGTTTTATGACATTCTTTTATTGCCTTTTTCCAGGTGAATATTATTTGTGTTTCATTTCGTTTTTTTTTATATATAATTTTATTTATATTTATTTATTTATTTATTTTTTACTAAGAAAGTCAATGCAGAGCAAATTATCACAATATTTTTCTTTCTGCTTTTGTTTTGTTTTTTTTTTTTGTTGTTTTCTTTTTTGTTTTTTTTTTTTGTCAGCAATTTGTAAAAAGAAAAAATTTCAAATAAAATTCAAATGAAAAACAATTTTTTGGCTTCTGTGGCAGAAATCTAATTTTAAAATAAGATCATCTTGGAAAAATCTAAATACTTCTGAAAAAGTACATTAATTTTTTATTTTTTATATCAATCATATTTTTATAGATTTCTCTCTCATATTAGAAAAAAGAATTTTTTTTCTTAAATTTATACACATCTTTCTCTCTTTTTTCTCATTTTATTAAATTTCTTTTTTGTTTTTTTTTTCTTTTTTTTTTTAATATTTATAAATGTGAAGGAAAAAACTACAATTTAAAATTTTTCTTTTTGATTTTTATACGTTCTTCTAATCAAAATTTATCAAGTTTGAGAGCAAGGGGCAGAAATAAATTGTTATATATACAGGGCTTGGGAATTTTTTGACTGCAACTTAAGGTTATATCACAAATGAAACGCGTCGCGCAGTCACTAAATGATTCAGTTTTTAGGTCAAAGTATTTAACGTTTTTTTTTTACACAGCAATGAACAGTTTTGAACTCTTCAAGAGTCCAACTTAATGGTTCTTTTGTTTACTTGAAAAAAAAGAAAATTAAAAGAAAAAGCAAACATTTGTTCCAAAAGTGAAAAATAAATAAAAATTTGTACTATTTTGAAAAATGTATGAACAAATTTGGAAGAAGAGCGAGAAAATATCATTGGACAAAGAAAAGTGAACGATTTTTTCCCCGGACGAAATGAAACGACGTTATACAGAACTATGAGTCGCGGTTCTCTTTGATTCTTTGCTATTCTTGCTATTCATCTTGATTCACATTTTCTTTCTTTTTTTTTTTAACCAACACCGGAAGCAGCCCTTCGGCTATTACCTCAAAAAAAAAAAAAAGAGTTAATCGGCGGTGCTTTAATGTTGCTTTACTTTGCTTTGCTTATGAAGGAAAAAGTTTTATTTTAAGTTTGTTTCAACAAAATTTACTCTTCTTTCGTTTACATATTTGTGTGACTTGTTATTATTCTCTTTTGCTTGTCTTTACTTTCCCCATTATCATTGGTTTATATATTTTTTTATTTTGCTTGATGCACACAAACAAAAGATAATTAAAATCTTTTCACTAAACTTTTTATGCTCTTGTTTTTGTTTTCAAATTTATTGCTCTTTAAATACTCTAACGTCCATTCACTCACATCCTTTCTGTTCTTTAAGCTTTGGGTTTGTGTGTGTAGTATATTTAGTTGGTTTCTTTTAAAAAAACACCTACAATTCTCTGTAGAATTTGTTTGTAATCAATTTACAAAATATATTAAAAAAAAAAAAAAAAACTTAAGACATCGGGCCATTGGTGTTGCCTGCTGTTACCACCGAGCCTGTTGCGGTTCCGTTACTAGCATTATTGGCCTCACTTGTATTATTTGCATTATTTGATTGGCCACTGTTTGCTATATTTTGATTCTCAGCTACTGGTGCTGCGGCTGCGGTTGGAGTAGCTGAGCCACTACCTTCGGCAGTGGCTGCTGAACCATTGCTGTTGCTAATATTGTTTGGGGCGACTTGATTATTAGCATTTGATGCATTGTTTGCAGCCACATTCTGTGCTGTAACTGTTGCTGGTGTTCCTGCTGCCGCTGCCACCGCAGCCGCTGTGGATGGTGGTGGTTGTGGTGGTGCTGTTATCATATTATTGCCGGCTGTTTGTCCACTGCCTGCAATCTGCAATTGTGTTTGCATCTGCAATTGTTGTAATGTCTCCTGTGATATATTTGCCTTCAATAAGGTATTCTCAACTTCCAATTGATTAATTTTATCCATAAGTTCCGAAATTTTCTCTTTCAATACCTCAACCTCCTCACGTACAGCTATCATCAAATGGGATTTAACGAGATCCTGAAAATAATCCAATGAACGATGGTTTATATTTAGTTTCACTTTGCTATTTTAAGGATGAAATACACGTATCAAACTCTTTGGATCTAACTCTTCAAAAAAGAGTAAAAATTTGATAACAAATTATTTATTAAAAAATTTCTCAACAAAAATATGCAAATCTTATGGCTTTGGCTGCACTGTTAATAATATTTATTATGGTTTATACGTTACGTATATGAAAATAATGTAAAAAAACAAACATCGCTGCTAGAATTTCACTATTCTGCTGTATTTTCTCCCATCAACATTAACAGAGCTGTAAATAAATGTTGAGAGTTCTTGTACGACATCTGCAGAGCATCATAGTTCTTTGCAGAATGTTATCAGTTTAACACCGGACGAAAATTAGTTTGGGTAGATATATTATAATTAATATTTTGAACGGAAATATTTAATAATATATGAAATGAAATATTTAATAATATAGGAAATTTAAAGATAAGGAAAACGCTAAAGGAATCTATCAACCTCATTGACCTGCAAACTTTGGACAAGAACCAAGAATCGTACAGAAAATGATTTACAAGAATTCGCCTTTGCGTTCTGCTAAATTTGTTTCTAAAAGACTATCAGAAATCGAAAAACTTCTCCGCCATACACCAAACAGAGAGAGAGAGTAAGAGAAGAAAAAGATTTTACAGATTTTAAACTTCTCCTGGTGATTATGATGATGATACTCACTGTCATAATATACTAATAAATTCCCTTAATATTTATATAGATTCGACTGCTGAACTTGGTAAAGATTTAATAATGGATAGACGACAAACAAAACTAACAATCAACCATTCAATGCCTAACGTTAAGCGAGGCTTTTGTCCACTTTCGTCATTTGTTCTTCATATTTACACTACAGAGAGCCAACAACCACAAGCCAGCCAAGCACAAAACATGTAACACATGATGTAAATCTATGCAAGCTTGAAGCTTGAGTAAGCACTTTAAATAATATGCCAACAAAGTGTACATGGTTATAAGTAGATTATAGCTAGCGTGTTATTTTTCAATAGAATACAAAAAAAAAAAGCAAAAAAAAAAAGGTAAACACGAAAGAACGCAAGTGACATCAACTCACTCAATGTGTTTGCGTGAAATGCAAATGATATATAATTTCAATGTCAATGCCTTTTTTCACATGTTAATTAAAGTGAATTTAAAGGTCTCTAGTAAAGTGAAAAGAATGGGTTTTTTTTTCTTTTTGTTGATTGTTTATATGATTTTCTAATAAAAATGAATACATAAAGAAACGAAAAACTCGATGGTGATTTCATGTTCTCTTAGATGTAAAAAAAGAATTTTTTTTTCCTCTTTACCCACCACCCAACACTGAGAAAATATTGATTTTCTTTTTTCACAATCTTTACAATATTTGACAGGAAGTATCGCAGGATCCCATAGTCAATACTAAACTTTGAATCAGCCCTTGTCAGTAGTGTAAATTCTACATATATTAAAGGTTTTTGTTCATTGCTCATATAAAGCGATATAAAAAGCTTAACGGATGATCATAGCGGACTTGTAGCAAAATGGAACCATTCAACACGCCCTTCAAATCCAAATTTCCTTTTTTTTTTCTAAGGTAAAAGTAATGGGTATAAAAGTCCGTTAATTGTGTATGTTAGAGTGTGCAAAGAGAGGGGGGTGAGGTAGATATATGAAAATTATTATCCATATAATATGATAGATAAAAGCTTAGCCGAAGCTTTATTTAAAAGGTATGTGTAAGTAAGTAACTCAGCACAACATGCATATATAGTTTTTTATCAATACAGTGAATCGAAAATTCTATGAATCATCATGAGACTTGAAAAAAAAAAAAACAATGTGATAGTGTTTTGCTTCTTTTGTTTTATTATACAACGAACAATGAAAGACTCGTTCATATTGACACAAGTGTTACGACTTTGAGAATGCGAATACTACTATGATAATATCAGGAGATATGCAAAACTATTTTAATGATTTTTAATGAAATATTTTAAGGATTTGCCCGCCTTCTTAAAGAGTTTGCATAAATTATTTCTAATATTTGTTTATGAGAATTGCGTGTTTTTAATATTGGAGGATTTTTTTCAAATCTCTCGATTCATTCATATGACAAGATATCTTTTTATTATCGTAATTTTATTTATTATGTAATGAAATGTTTAGTAGGTTTGCTGAAGCGAATTTCCTTTCTGTTCTGTGCTTGTCTTCACATCCTTCTTAGAGAACATGAAAGAAAAAGCTTTCCTCATTGTCTTTCCCTATTGTTTTAGCGCGTAGGTATGTCATATAGCAGCAATCATAAGCGCCGGAGGCATTGAGAAACGAAGGGGGATCTCGTTGAAATTTCTTTCTTGCCTTGTATATAAAATAATTTTCTAAAATTTCATTGAACATAATAGTCATGAGCTTCACGCAGTGAAACAGCCATAAGGTCAATCAATTATCATCACATCACAAGCGTATGCACAAAAAAACACTTGAAACTTTCACCTTTAATTGTTTATTGTCATACAATTAAATTATGAATATTTTAGGCGCAGCAAACCTCGGTGACCAATGATAATAGAATTTTTATAGAACAATGAAAAAAAGTCATGATGACTGACTTATAATGAATTTTGAATACCTATCCATCTACGTTTTTCGTTTAGCAAGGACGAGTTGGCTAACTAAACCGAGGACACTTGCCCACCGTATCTAAAAGCAAGTATTTGTGGAAAATTTTTCATATTACTCGCGATTGCAGGTCGAACACCTCAGTTGCTGCGGCTGTGCCTCTTGAAAAATAAGGTCCTCGCTAAATATCTATACATGTATATGTCTATATGTATATGTTTATATGTATGAACGTATGTGTGTATGTGCATATATATATATATTATAGATTTTTGGCGACTTTCGCAATCGAAATAAGAGGTGATTAACAGTTGCACAAGCCTGCCAATCTTAGAGCTCCTACATTTATGGATGGCTCAAGGCATCACAATCCTGTTATATTCAATCGATGTTGTAAAGTTTTTGTATCTGTGCATTCAAGCTTTCCATCTAAAAACTTTGCTTTTTTGAGAATTACAACAACAATGAACGGAAGGATGGGATGAAATAGATGGATCGCAATATTTATCAAGAAATATCAATTTTTTTTGATATCCCAGAGTCCGTAACGTACAAACCTAACGATACAATTAATGTATTATATTATGGCATTTGCAAGAATTCTCAAAAATAGGTTGTATATAAAATATTAAAAAAAAAAGAAAAAAAAGAATAGAAATTTCTTTCTTAATTGAAACAGATATTTTTAGATTTTTTATATTGTAAATATAGAGAGTACACTTCTTCTTCTTTATTAAAATAGCAGCAATAACAGTAAATATGATTTGATTTTATTTTTATAACAAAACGTTTTCTTTGTTTTTCCAACTAGCAGACAATAATCACGAAATAGAGAGGCAAATGACCTTTTGTTTCTTTGCCTCGCTAGAATACAAGGACAAAATTCTAAAGATAAATAACATTGACCAACGCGACAAGTGATAAGTAGTAAAGAAGTTCGTCAGAGCAACCGAACAGTCGAGGCGCGTTTGAACCACAATAATTCAAGAAATTTCCAATGACTTGTGTAATGATAGCTTAAAAGAAAAAATTTGAATTAAAATTCCTTGCATAACCATAGAAGCGAACCTATAGTTTTGATAAGATTTTGAAGTTTGCTTTGATCCGAAAATAGGTTGTTTCGATTTTATTGTTTTCGATTTACTAAAACTTTCTGTTTATTAGGCTAACACAAACATATTTTGTATGGTCATTAGTCACAAGCAATTTTTGTTTTTTTTTTTTTGTTTTTATGGCTAATTGTATTTATTAAAAAAAAAATATTTGGAGAATTTTAGTGCGATTATTCAATTTGTATTGAATTTGATAAAAAAAACTATGATAGGAAAACACGTAGGTGGAAGAAGTGTGTGACAAAGCTTATTAGGATTAATTTCTTTCTTGATTTGAAAATCATAAGAAACAGATAAGGTTACGTATTAGCCTGAGCTGCAATTTTTACTTATCACTAGTCCCAATACTAGTATACTTCAAGACATTCCGAATTCTAAAAGTTACCTCGTTGAGTATAAGAAGGGTGAGGGAGGGGATCCACATAAATATTGTCATTTCGTTTCTTAAACTTACAACATTTTAATTAGAAGACAACTGAGATATTTGAATGTAGAGTTACTATAGGTAAGGCAGTATGTCAAGTTGCGAAAAGTCGAAACTTTTCACACACTTTTCACACTTTGGAAAGGCCTGTTGCGTAAATAGCGTATGTATTGAGCAAAATTCTGTAAATTTCATATATACTGTGTCTAAAATGGTTGCAATCAATGCATTGATACTTTTCGATTTCAGGTAAGTGATTCTGGATCGATTTGTATAATGGAAAGCCGGATTAGTCTCACGTGCTTTTAGGTGTTGTATACCGCCGCACAAACTTAATATGCTCTTGTACACTCCAGTCGGTGTAAGGGTATAACTATCCAATTAGCATTGGAAGAAATGAAATAGCTAAGCAAATTCTGATCTCTAAGGGATTTCTGTTGATTCTGCATAGCTGCTTTCATTAGATCATCTAATGTATTCAAGTATTCAATACTCGTTTAAAAAGCCGCCTGCAATCTTTTTCTTGTACTTGTAAGCAAAGACAAATACGAAAAATTCAAAACAAAAGAAGAGAATGACAAAAAAATAAAAGAAATGATGGAAATTATGAACTTTACTACAAAGGACGAACAATGAACTTTTTGTATAGATATTATATGTGGAAAAACAACTTTGTGTTCGAATTGAAAAAGAAGACGAAGAAAAAACATCATCAACAACATCAACATCATTAGATAGTCGGACGACAGTGAAAGAGAAGCCAAGCCCTTTCTTGGCGACGTACATAATAGAATTTGGGAAAGAAATATGTAAGCAATCATCATATCGCAGCCATTATAATAATATAATAAATTTTTCTATAATAATTTAATAAATTCTTCTAATTTCTCCTCTCTTTCTCTCTTTTAACATGAGAATAGAAAATTGTTGTTGGCTTCGGTTCAGATAGCCTTTTTTTTTCTTTTTTGCAATGGGAACATAAATTAGTCATTCAAAGAATTTTATCAATAAATTTCTTGTACTACGTCAAATAAATAAATATTTTCATAATTACAAAAACGATCATCACAGCAACGTGTGTGTTAATGACACATAAAATTGTTACAAGTTGTTTATGTTAAGACGAAAACAAAAAAAAAAAAAGAGAAACATCGACAAAGCCCATCACCCACGCATCGTTGGCTAATAAAAGAAGGTGAGTGAAGCGTAATGAAAAGTATTGAAAATGAAGAGACACAAACACAATCATGAAATAAATATTATGATTTATGTAAATACAATAAATTTATGACGATTTGTCATTTCATTGTACTGTTGCTCAATAAGCGAAGCAAAGAAAAGTAGTGTTAATTTTATAGATAAAATACGAAAAAAAAAAAATTAAATTTGAAGGACAAAAAAGTTAGGGAAAATTTGTTGGTCTCTTCGTTGCCAACAGGTACTAAAACCTTTTTTGCTTCGGTACCTTACCCGAGCGTTAAGCTTTGCAGATGATGCAGATAAAATGCCACGGGTCTCACAAACCAATCATATCTTCCGCAAATTGCGTCTTTACGTAATTTAAAGGTCTACATTTTATTGTATTCTCCCTCCGTCACTTGTGGTACATGGATATGTTAAGCTTGTGCGGATGTATGCAATACCCATAGATATTCCCATTTTTGATAAATCCGATTGATTTATTAGTACCACTTCCCGAATAGATCAAAATTTGTCTATCCGTCTGTCCGTCTTGTTTTTTTTTCTTTTAGCCCACATATCGTGGCTTTTCAGATGATTTGATGAAAATATTTTGGCCCAAGAGGGAACACGGTAATGAAAATTGTTCGGATCGGACCTTTCGGCCTTATTTTGAAAAGTCATTATATGAATTAACTGCATTAGGCGAAGTGGTAGAGGGTATGTAATATTGGTGTCGTTACTTGCTTGTGAATGGATTTTGTTATTGCGAGACTTATTACGCGATACTAAAGCCTCTTATTCGCTTTGTTATTTGTTTAATTTTTTAATGTTTTTCCATAATCCCTACTACTACAGTATATAAAATGCAAATTTAATAATAGCGGTAATAAGTTATTATGTTATCGAGTCACATTTCTTCACTTTGTAGTGACTACAAATAAAAACTGAAGAAAATGTTATACATTTTTGAAATTTATATCTCTCTTAAAGCGTTCAGGTTACAAAGCTAATCCCGCAGGCAAGACTCTGAAGGATAATTTTTTTTGCTTCATCTACGTGTTAATTTAAAAAAATTTACTAATAATTTTATTTAAAAAAATGGAAAGAATTAGTTGAAAGAAAATCATCATCTGACGAATCTTGGGCTATTTGTTTAGGGTATTATCGTGCTGTAATAAAACAACGACTCGCTGAGAAATGTGCACAAACTAGTAATTATTGGTGGGTTTTATCTTCATATCAAACGCTATATAAATAAACAAATTAAAACAACAAATTAATAAAAAAAGATAAAACGAATAAAATGAGGAATATGAAAAAAAATATTAGAAAGAGGTCAGGGTACAAACATGATATCAATCCCATATCGAATTGTTATAAAAATAAACTGAAAGCAAATACATTGATTGATTGATTGATTGATTGATTGCTTTCCGGAAAAAAAAAAAAAAAATGCAGCAAAGCAAAATAAGCTTTCTAATATCCCCCTCACAGCACCAGCTTGTTTATATTTGCAAGCTGAAAAAAGTCGAGCTATGTATCTTACTGCGTCAGCTGGAATGTACAAAGTCGCACATTACACAAGTTTATGATATATAGTAGAGCGTAGATGCCTCCTCAGGCAGGCGTTATTTTCTTTTCTCATTTTCCTGCTAAGCGAATCACAAATCACTCAAGCGATGCTCCCTATATTTGTAACCCGGTAACGATCACAAAGAAGTGAGGAAAGAGAAGGAGATATGGAGTAGGCGCAGCTGCGGGGGACAGCGCCCTCAATATACCTGAGAAAACAAGTGTGCTCTATACCTCACTGCTACTTGAGCATGCGAACGGTCAGTGAATTGCGACTAGTTGAGAGGATTGCAAACGATTTTCATAGCTGGGTCAAACTGAGACTAGAGTTAAATGACTAATCAAGATCTATATCCGCTTTCTTTCCATCTGTCGCAAGTAAGTTTCACTTAAACTCAATTGTGTAAAAACTAATACATTATGTTGATAAGACGACTGAGCTCATTGAGCTGCTAGTACTGCTTACTTCTACCAAGGTATACTCATAGATCTTGTAGAAAAAAAAAATGTGAATGAATATTAAAGGTATGAGTGGTGTCTTGATATTTTGAAAGTTTTCTTTGTTTAGTTTAGTCTCTTACGAGTTGTAA
Organism: Glossina fuscipes; assembly: GCF_014805625.2. Classification (NCBI taxonomy): domain Eukaryota; kingdom Metazoa; phylum Arthropoda; class Insecta; order Diptera; family Glossinidae; genus Glossina; species Glossina fuscipes. The sequence continues at coordinate 1,239,823 of NW_023998421.1, read as the reverse complement.
AGTTTGCGCTTAGATTCACTCTGCCTTTAAAGTAAAAGAATATATTGAAGTATAAAGTTCAAGGATAGTTAGAAAGGTTTCAATGGAAACTTAAGTCTGCAAAAGGGCAAATAGGAAGGAACCTAATAACCTAATCGCATATTCCCAAAAATTTAAATTCTTCCCTTTCTTTGTTTTTATGATATTATGGCAAGAAATTATCATTAATATTTTTGTAAGGCGTCTTCTCCTAAACTCTCCTCCCTCAAGCATTGTCTGCTGTGTTTGTGCATTTTTAAAAATAAATAAAAACGCGACGTCCTACCTAATGTAATGAGTTTGCTGTGACGCGTCAAGTGTATGCAATTAAAGGGATCAAACCGTTAAACTGATAACATATGTTTTAAAAATAAGTGTCGCAGCAGGTAGTTGTTGAGATATTATGTTTGCTAAGACGTGAGGAGTATATATGCGAGAAAAGGTTGGAAAGATTGAAAAATATCATATAAACAGCGTTGACCTCTTATCCTCGACCTTGTGGCTTCAAAATGTTTACTGAGGTTAGCGATGTTAACCTTTATCTAAAATAAATTACTTTTGAGATTATTTCAAGAACAAATTTTTCTACTTAGTTTTGAAAAAGATTCAGTCTTTCTGTAGTTCTACAGATCTTGTTCTTTTTTTTTTTGTTGTTTTCATTTTACATTTCTCAATAGAACTAGCCATACACATATGTGATATTTTACGGGCGCTAGATGATGATGATGAATATAGAGAAAATGTGATTTTTTTTTTCTTTTCCTACTTATGCGACATGAAATCATTGATTTTGTAGATATTAAGATAAATGCTTGAAATATAGATTGCTCATATTTTCAAATATATAAATAATTGTCTATGTATGAATGAGTGTGTGCATAACATATGATTATTATAAATGATGAATTGAAGCATGTGCCTAGAATTTCTATATATTGTTATTATTTTTTATTTTTAAAATTATTTCGTAGGTAGTTTACATTGAAAATTAAATAATTTACAAAAAATTGAAATGTGTTTGAAATATGAAAAAATTTCTGACCTTTATTGTTGGTGTGGGTGTGGTTCGTTAATACAATATTAATTTATTTTTCTCTTTTGTAAGTCAACTCTATTAAGTCAATTAATCGTATTAATATTAAACTCAATAATACACATATGGCATTAGTTACAGTAGATATGCGAACAAAATGATTAAAAAGGGGACGAAATATGATTTCGATTTGTCGAGGAATTTAAAAACGTTTTGAGATTAACTAACTTTATGTATGTAGGAGCGATACAATATATGAGAAATATTCTTTCAATATTTAACCTTTATCTTGGTCCTGAGCCGGGTTCGATGCCAGGACCCCCCTTAAATGCATACTTTTGCCAATTGTCTACATTCCACTTAAAATTAATTTGATAAAAAATTTATATAGAAAAAATAAAATTGGCAACAATTTGCATTTAATGATTAAAAAAAAAAAAAACACTATGCAAAGGTCTCTGCATGCAGAGATAGGAGGTTTCAAACATACGATTGTATATTTACTTCGTTGTGCATTTAAGCGTTGACGAAACATTTTGGCTGTATTCGGGCGTCTTTTACGGCGAGTATTTACTTATTTCGCAGTCCTTTTTCATTTGTTTGTTATAAAAAAATTTCAGAAGGGAAAAATTGGCAGAAAGTTACCAGATAAACCATTTTGTCTTTGAAAAAAGTCAAACCCTACGAATTATATGTATTTATGATCAATATACGATTTTAAGTCAATTTATTCAATTTCTCTCAATTCTGTTTTTATTGAACACTTTAATTATAACAATTAAGATAGAACTATGAATTCCTCAATTACGACTAAAGACGAAGACAAAAAATAGATGTTGCTCATCCAAAATTCGTTAAAAAAAAAAGGTATCGTATGACCACTTTGTACTTTTTGTATATGTATTCCCGAAAAGCTTGGAATTTCACGTTCATATATAGATTCGCAAATGGAAATGATCCGAGGTGCAAAAGCAATTCTCGCCCTAAAAGAACTTTACGATTGCCCTGCGATTGATGGAGAGAATTTACCAACAACTTAACTTGCAACTTACTCTAGGTGACTCTAGACAAGAAATTATTACATGAAACAGTTTCCACTTCCTTGCAGAAAATTAGCAACTGTCGGAAATTTCTAATAAAATTTTGGTGTAAAGTTCTTTGCAATAGTGCACATACAAAATTGGATTCCAGCGGAGCATAACTTACTCTGTTGTTCATTTATTTATTTATTGTTATTTTTTAAGCCAAAGCTCCTCGCTGCTGCGCGGCTCTTGGTTAAAATATTTGTGAATGCTATCCCATTGGGCTTTTCAAAAGTATTCTTTATATATTGGTAGGCATTTCTGGGTGTGGTTACAAAGAAAAAAAAATGCTAAGTGTATAGAGAGACTGAAAATCGGGTCTTTTTGAGGTTAAGTCGGCAACGGGTATATAAAATATTTCTTGATCCATATCAAATGTCTTTCATTTCTTTCATCTTCTTATTCCTTCCTTAAAAATGCATAAGTATTTTTTTTTGTGCGCAAAAGATATCCTAATCATCCCCAAACAATACAAATAAAAAGGTACTAAAATGTTCCTCTGTTTCACCGCATTCACCATCCGACAAATACGCATACAGACGCAAGTTTATAACTAAATATCGGAGAAAAATCAATAGTTGCATATAATACGTACTTTAGCGTTCGGCACCATTACATAGCAAGGGCTGTCCTGGCCCTTTTGCCATATCTCGTATAACCAGTTTTCAGGTTGACGCATAGACATGGTACCCATCATTATGTGGCAATTAAGTTGTTTTAATGTAACTTGATTAATTTTTAATCTCAGTTTTGCAATTTTATTCGTTGCCGTCACGAAAGTTAAATCTTTTTCCTTTTTTTTATTTTTTATTATTGTTTCAAAACTCACTGGGGTGTGAAAACAGTCTTGCTTGAATTTCTACTTTTTCCCTTTGTTTTATTTTTAATTTTTATTCTTAGTGCACTTTTTTTTTAAAAAACGATATGTAAGAGATTTGTGAAAATAAAATTTCTAGATTTGTTTCTTATATAACTGGTTTTAAAGGTATTTTTAAACACTTGCTTAACGTGTGTTCACTATTGATGAAATCACAGTCATTTGTTATAATAAAATTGTTATGAAATTTTTTTGTAGCTGCTTTTTTGTTTTTTTAATGAAATTTGACCAAAGATCTGTTCTTGTTAAAAATGATTTCTTTCTTCTTTTAAAATGTATATAAAAAAAAAATCAAAGGAAAAGGCGTTTTCTTCTCTCTCAATAGTCTGTTACAATTTCCATTAAATTTTTTTTGTTTTATTTATCTTTTGCTATTTTGACTTGTTTTTTTAATATAAAAATTAATTCTGTAAGTTTTTATTGTTTTATATTTATATTTTTGTTTTTTGTCTTGTGTTTTTGTTGCAAAAGTTCAGCAATAACTGATTTTTCTGTTGGACGTTGTTCAACGATAATGCGTTTGTCTGGTGTTTTTAGAGATTAATCAGAGACCAGCGCTCACGCATACACTCAAAACAAATTTTTTTTTTTTTTTGCTTTCACGGACTCTAACCGGTATGTATGTGTTAAGGGAAAAAAGCTTTTATCTTCAATATGAGGAGAGCTTTTTTTGAGTATTTTTTTTTTTTAATTTTTTCCTTTTATTGAGCGAAATATTTAAAAAAAAATTGCTTTTTACGAAAATTTTTTTTTAATTAATTCTTTCACTCTATTAAATATGTTTTATATAGAGTTAGCTGCTGATGAATACAATTAAAAAGAAAACTAATTATCAAAAATTAATTTTTTTTTTTTCTTATTATTGAAATTGCTTTAAAGAAAATATAAAAAGATTCTTTTACTGTTTTCATTGACAGGTTTATAAGGCGACTGAAAGTCTGCCATTGTATGAAATCACTTTTATAATAAAAATTTGGATATCTCATAGTTGGACAAAAGTAAAAACGAGCATGTAGATGTTCTACGCCACCAATAGTCATGTTAGGAAAATGAGAGAACAAAAAGAGAGACGGAGAGACCGAAAAAACAGGTAGATACTGATTAATATGGGTATCGAGAGTTAGAGCAGAGAGAGCTATTGCTGCTTATAAGCATTGTTTTCTTATAGATTTTTTTCTTATGAGCAGCAGAGTTGCCAATTAAAAATTTTCTCTCGTAATCGATTTCTGCATAAATGTATCATTGATATATATTATGCTTGAATAATTTAGCGCGAAATGATTCATTGTATTAATTAGAAAGTCTGCATAAAATGTCAAATGACTATTATCTTCATAACATATATATTTGCTTCCGATAAAAAGTGAATTACAAAAAATAATACCTAACCGTAAAGAATCAACACACTTCTGATGCCTACACTTCTTAATCTTCACAAAACATACATAATGTACTTATATTTCTGTGGTAGCTATATAAGCCTTACCTTGAACAGGACTCATCAGAATCCCATTTCACTACTTTCTTACATAATTTCCGGTTATTGAGAAATAGCTAAGCTAAATCGATTTTAGATCTTTACAATGAAGACTTTAGCCTATAAAATATCGAAAAATACTGCAAAACTCTTTTCAAAGAGCACGGGGCTTACCTCTGATATTAGTGAATGATTCTATGAGACTATTAAGGATATATTATATTCATACATATTGTAGAATGTTTACCGAGTAATCCATTGAGAATTAGGGACCAGAAATTTTTACTTAAGTCTACTGAAAATTTATTCATTCTCTTCAACCTCTTCTCTAAACGTTTGTTTATTCGCTGACTTTGCTAACGTTTACAATAGATTATATAGAAGTAAAGCTTCACGTGACATAGGTTTATTGCGCCGATTTTAGACAAATAAAGTTCAAAATTTATTAAAAATTTATTAAAAATACTTTAAAAGGGAATGTAAATTCCTTTTAGTAAAACTAAACTTAAGCTACACACATTTTGGCAACTCTGCATTGTCTTTAAACGTCTCTCTGTTTCATTTTCCCGCTCTCTCTCATTCGATATTGTTTAAAAAAATGTTCCCTTATTTTAGCAATGCACCTGCTAATACACGGGAGAGAAATTTTCCAAATTGTCTACAAAGAGAAATTTTTTATGTATCTGAATGTAGAATAAAATAAATAGATACACAATTTCAAATATACATATGCATTAAGAAAACAAAAACATTAAATCAAAAAACAAATTATGAGTAATTTTTAGGAAAATTTTGATTGATTGAAACAAATTGCGTGTTCGGAGCAAGAATATAATATAATATATGGGGGTAATTGAATTAGGGTAAATAAGGATCAAAAAGCAATCGATGATACTAACAAAAAAGGGTGTGGAAAGATAACAAAGAAGAATTTTAAAGCTTTACTTTACTTTATAAATAAAATTTTCGTTATATAAGCAAAAAAGAATTGCATTAAAATCAAAGTTCGTGTTTTCTTAAACGTAGAATACATTAAGTGGAAACTTGCTTATCAGTTAAGCGTATTAGGTGTGTCCAAAATTCTACATAATACGACATAGGTTCCCAAACTGCATATAGGGAGTGATAGTAGAATCACTCTTACAGTGAAAGTATGTTAGCACAAAAGATTTGCGAAAACCTGTCTATTTCATGAATCGTCACAGTCGCAGAAATGAAAATTGGAGCATGAAATTGCGCAAAAACATTCCTTGATCGATTAGAAACGCGAGATTGAAAGATGGACATGATCCTTTCTAACCACGCTAACCACGTTCAGAAGCTACGTAAAACAATCTCGAAATATATGAGTGATTCTTTCATATTTTTGTTCATTTCTAGTGAAATGGAATCGGAATTTTACTGCAAGGACGACGTTCGATCCTATGCGCAATCCTATGTAAATCTGCAAAACTGATTAATAGGGCAATGTTATATTGTTTCTCTCTCTTTCTTGCTCAAAGTAAAAGTTGGCGCAATATGTTGCATCACAAAGACTAGGGATTTCGTTATGAAATTGTTAGCCAAGAAAACACATAAGTATTCAAACTTTCATCAAAAACCGTTAATTATTAATGCTTTAACATAATCTTTCGATAAATAGAAAAATCTCTTTTTCTGATCATAAAAGAATTGTAAGTTAACTTTACTATGATCACTAGTTCGTATTAAGCGTCAGTCGGTAATTTTTCAGTAAATGTACACCGATCAAACAGTGAAAAGGACCCAGTTTGTTTCGATTGTCGTGACCTGATGATATAGTATGAATTACCTAACCTGGACTTATTAGCAAAAATTTTTCTTTTAGTATCATGTGTTGTCCGATTTGCAAATCAAATATTTCGACATATCCTTCTGCCCTATTCGTATGATAGATTGAGTCGCTCGACTTTCAGCTACTCTTGAAACCCAAATACCCAAGAGGGCCTTGTACTTATTTGTACTAAATCTTAGATCGATATATGTTAATTTACAAGTTGATAGTGATATTTTATTTTGGATTTGAAGTATCAATATTTGCGGTGAGTGTAACCTGTGCTCTGATCTCTCTTATACGAGAAAATGCGAAGTGTTTCAAGTTTCCCTCTTCATTTTTGCTGCAGTGAGAATTGGTAGAGACGAAAGACAATGTACAGGCGGCATTAAAAGCCGTGATCTATGCCGAATTTGACCTGTTCAGAAAAAGCAAATATTCTTTCAAAAAACGAAAATTTTTCTCATATTTCTTAGTTTTTTTTTTTTATTTGTTTTCATTCGCTCACAAACATTTATTGGTTATTAAATTAAGAAACTATTAAAAACCAAGTGTTTCTGTAATGGAAAATGTTTGCAAAAGTGGAGAGGAAAGAAAAAACTTCAAGCATTTTGCGTCGCAAAAAATGTTTATGATATAATTTTATTTGCTATTCATTCTTCACATTTACATTGCACTTTCTACTACCACCAATCGTCACCACCACACCCACCATCGTTTCTATTCTCTAATATAATATATTACTCGACTCGATGCGGACTCATTAAGTAGCACACACAACACCATCTAAACAATTATTATACAAACAACATGTAATTTTTATTAAAAAGTAAGCGTTTCTTCAAGTTTGTTGTGTGCCAGCAAGCAATTTAATTTGTGTGATAAAAATTAAATTTTTTTGCGCACTTTTTTTTTCCAAATGCTTACAAATAATTAATCTAAATGTCTAAAGAAATTTTATGACCTCAACGTTGGAGAGATAATAGTAAAGAAAATTTTCATTTTTAATGTCCTGCAATAAAAATTGAAAAAAACTTTATGATGTTGTGAATGGCGGAAGTAAGTAAATAGACTTTTTCTCATTATTTTTACCGGCAAAATTTTGGCTAAAATCAAATCAAGTCTCGGTATGCGAAGTGTATGATTATTTGGGCATTGTCAATAGAACCTTCTTCAAACTAAACAAGTGGGTCTTGGACATCGGTATCTCTTCGAAAAGCTGAACCAGAAGTTTTTTACGCTCTACACCAACTAGGGTAGAAGGGTATATTAATATTGTATGGATGTATACAAAACGTACAAGGGCTTGATATAGACTCTCATCGCTTCCGAATCACTTTCGGAATCGATATAACCTTATTGTACGTCCGTCAGTCTGTCTTGTTTTCTTGTATTCATCCTACAGGTCGGTACAACAGCATATTTTATTTGGCCTAACGGCAAATATTATTGAAAATGGTTCGTTTCGGACCATTCGGTCTGGTTACGAACTATATTGAAAAGTGGTTCTGTCACTATAACGTGTGTACTTGTATTTTTTTTTTTTTTTTTTGATAATGTTTCAGTTTTCAAATTGCAAGGTGTAGTGAACTATAATCAATCCGATCAACTCTCAGCTCCTAATTGCAAACTAAACGAAAAAATTTTCCCTTTTCGACAAGTTACGATCTAGAAGCGCCTTTAATAAGCTGACTGCGGAGTAGGTTTTTTGAAAATCTAACTAACCTACATATGTCGGCGAAAATTTAAAAATTTCTCGTATCGAAGGTGGGGTACATCGGTAAGGCATTTAAAATTCTGCCAAATTGATCAAAAGGCAAACAAATACGACTTTTGGTGTGCAAGACCCGTTCAATGAACGCAATGTCGAAAGGATAGACACATCTCTTCACCTTTGTAGTGACATATGAAATGCTACTTTTGTTTTGAAAGGATGGTAAGAAAATAAGAAACTCAAGGATGGTTGCTTCTTTCTTCGATACGAGATTGAATCGATTGGTTAATAAAAAAAAGCTGGGTTTATGTTAAATCCCTCTGTATGTTCAGTACATCTACATAAAGTTAATATACCCGGTACAACAAGTAATGTAGTTTCTAAATAGGTAAGAAACAAATCATGAACGTAGCAAAAGAATAAAAACATTTAATTCATTTTCATTAAAGGTTTACAGTAGCAAATTTTGGGAATTGATCATCCCTCCTAAACTATTACCGGAAGGCTGGATAAAAAGACTGTTTTCCAAAATGTATTTTAAAGCATATGTGCATCATCATATGCGCTTATCGCTTTTATTTCATTATTAATTTAAATATAAAATGCAGGAATCAAGTTGGAAATTATGCAACGCAATGCCAGCAAAAAACACCAAAGAATATCCGCATTACAAAAAGAAGCAAACAGTAATTAATGACACGAAAGCCAACATTTAAATGAAATAAATAAAAGAAAAACAATAATAAATAATAAGAGGTGGACGTATAGGAAGAAATTACTCGTAATAAAGTTTAAATGTATTTGTATTGAACATCGATGATATACTTTTATGACTGATTAAAATAAAGAATCAATATGAGATCTTAAAAAAAAAAACAAAAAAACTCTCAACCTGTTACGATATGTATAATAATAATAAGCATATAAAAATTGAAAAACAATTAATTGTTCTTTTTTCTCTTTTTTTCTGTAGCAATAGTTAGATGGTATTGTGTAAGCAGCAGAAGAAGAAAACCAAACGCGGACATACACGCTTTATTAATTGTTATGCGGAAAAATTATTGCTTTAATGTATGTACGTACGCAATAGTGCAGTCGAAAACAATGTTATATAGAAAGAAGCATCATATACATTACATGTATGTAAACAAAAAAGAGAAAACAGAACAAATAATAAACAGAAAAATCAGAATGCAAATTATAAAAGTGGAAAATTACCGCCTTCATCACATCAGACACATCAGACATACGACATGTTTTCTTCTTTTAATTATTGACATTACACTTGATTGCATAGAGGGCTGAGAGGAAAGCAATAGAGAAAAAAGTGGACGTGCTTACGCTACATGTTTTTCGTTGTTATTGCCTTTTTTTTTTTGTTTATTACGATAGGCGCCTCTTATTGTGTGAAACAAATTCTTATACTACCATATAGTATATATTGTAATCAAAAATTACCGGGAATTATTTATTAAAAATATCTTTTTTTTATACTTAGTATTTACCTTGGGTTCACTAAAAAATTGAATTATTTCTTGAAATTTGTTTAAAACAATTGAAAATACTAAACCGATTCACCATTAAATAGAGCATTTTGCTTAATACAGTTATTCACAAGAAAACAAGACGGACAGATGGACAGACATGCTTAATGGTCCAAATTCGTTCGCTGTAATAAAAGATGGACTTCCAGTACTACTAGTTGTTGTATTCGTACGCGAACATTTAGTATACCACAAGTAGTGTAGAGTACATAAAAAAAGTACATATATATAAATTGTAAGAGCTCGAAAAACTATACTTTTTTAACCACCTTTCCCGCAATAAAAGTATCCATCGTAAGTAGTTACCGGTATGCCGCGTAAATATTCGTTTTACTCTATTGCAGTGGAGGAAGAGGTCATACCATTATGAACTTGAAACACATCAACAATTTCCTTTAAGGCGCTAAGAACAAAGCATGACCTTGACAAACCAAATGACTAAGAATTATTCTATGTAAACTGTTGCTGCAATGAAAAAAATGTTTTTTTTTTGGTATAACCTAAAAAAGAAGTTTACAAACACAACTTCTATTGCCGCCACTTTTTGATCAGAGTATGCGTGCCGGCAATATATGTTTTGCACTATCAAATAAATTAAGTTGTTGATAACGTGAACATGTAAACACTTGTACATATACACAATGCACAAAGATAATTATTTAACAACAATTAGAAATAGATCAATAATTTCCAGGACATAGACGTAGATGTTGCCTTCTTACAAAAACGTCTCTTCTTTTATTTTCAAAGCAACGAAAAAAACAAAATTCGTGAATTTACCAAGCCATGCTATGTGTGATGCGAGGAAATATCATCCTATACTGGCCTGAATACCGCTGCAGCTGTAGCTTATTCTTCGGAACAAATTATTTATCGATAATGCCCTGGATTCAAATGAGATAACGATGATATTGGATGTAGTAGCGGCTACACCGGAAAATGTCAAATAGCGCTTGACAATTATTCTCGATAGTCGAGAAGTGAAGTTACAAAGTTCCATAAGTTCTGCGTATTGATTATTTTGCACTAAAATTTTTAGTACGTGAAGAGCAGCTGTTACCACAATGGCACAAAAATACAAATGCTTTACTGAGCACAAGCAACACTAAATCGCATGAGTTGCCTTCTCATCCATTGTGTTCGAAACACCAGAGACTCTTCTCGTTCAAATCCCACAATCTTTGAGTTCCTTACAAATCTCAAAAAAGTGCTCAACAGAAAAGATAAAGAACAAACGAAGAGGTCATTGCTCAAACTGGGACATATTTTAGGGGTCTTCCTTTATATAAAGGCGTTGAAATGTTATAGAAATATTGGGCTGACTGTATGTACTGCTGCTGAAGAAGACCATGTCCGAGTCGTTTTTACGCATTCCCGGAAATTATTGATCGATTGATATTTGCCTTCCATCATACGTCACTGAATTTTTTTTTATATTTTTATTTGCTAGTGTTTGCTACAAATGCGATTAAAGGTTATCAATGGTTATAATCGTTAATTAAACATTTTGTTGTTTTTTGATGGTAATCTTTGAAGTTACATAGATTAATCAAAAATATTGCAATCTTGCCTTAATTGTTTTTGGTTCAGGGAGTGATATAATATATAGCATTAAATTAAAGTTCAAAATTAATTTCACTTAATTTAGGTCATTAACTTAATTCACATATTAGGATTAAAATTTAACCAATTATATAATAACCTACTACACTATCCGTTAGTAGACACATTGGTCCCGTAAGATATTCATTAGTTCATTATTGTGTACACAAAATCGTTCTCTGCGAGGGTGAGATAGATCTACATATTATTAAACTTTGATGTTATATAAATAGCTATGTGTGCAATAAATAAGTGTAGACGAGAGGGCTCGCTTACGCTCAAATTTTTGTATTTAAAAACAACCTTTTGGCAATAAACCGTAACATGAATGAAATACTAAATGATTATTATGAACATTTCTTCCTCTTCCATTTTCTAGCTTAACATAAAATTTATGAATTTTTTTTTAAGAAAATACTTCCGCGTGATTTTAGCAAAACAAGATTAGAAATATTTCATTTTATTTCACATTTCCCTTAGATTGATTTTTACGGTAAATATATTATGCAATAGATGCAAGGATGCATAGAGTCGTTGTGAAAACGCCTTATCCTTTCTTCTGCTTCTTCTGCAGGCAACATGAAAGGCTGTACTTAGCTTTAGCTCCATTACACAATTTGTGTCGTCCTTTGATGTGTGCTTTAAGGGGGCCCGCTTCGCAGGCTGGCAACGCTATTGGTCACTATGGCGTATACAAATGATTTGAATCCATCTAATCACATTAGATCTAATTCAAAGTCACGTATTTCCGATATTAATATATTATCTTTGTGCTATCTTAATGAACGCTTAGGTAAGAATTTGTATGAAAAGAGGGATTTTGTTTGCTTGAATAATTTATAATTTTATAATTTGTTTATTGATATATAATTTATTTGATAATAAAATCTTTGAAGCAAAAGAAGAATAACATATTTTTCAATGCAATTTATAAAATTATTATTGTAAACACTATGGGAAAATATGCTTTATTCACAAATGACGAAATTATTTTTGAGTATCTTTTATACTTAATTTGTAAATATTTTTATGTTTTGATTGGTAGATAAAGTGACGACTCTTGTGATCCAAGCGCACGTATCTGTTTGTGTACGTGAAGGAATGCATATTTGGTGTAAAGGCTTTAAGGAAGAAATCTTTATTCAATCAAAACTATCTACTTGTTTTTTTAATGACTGCAATATGATGTCTTTCAACTGATCAATGCTAAGAAATACTGAAAACACAGAAAGCCAAAACGGACTCTTTTATCAATTTAATTCGTTTGCTTAAACTTGACAGGCTTCTTAAAGGCATAAAAATACGATTGATTAACTGGCAGAACTTCACGATCGGAATGGTGTGACAAGGAACTCTCAAATACTTCTTCAGACCAACAGGTCTTTTATTTGTGATAAAAAAAGTTCACCTGCAAGCACTACCGAGACACTTGCGGCTAATATTTTAAAGCTAAATTTTTTTTTTAGAATTGCTTCAGAAATATAGCAAAACGCTAATAATGTAGCTACCAATGTATAAAATATATGTATAGAAAGGAAGTTTATTTATATTTCCTAATTTTCTAATGACAATAGAAAGATGCACTGATTTTGTTATCCCCATTAACACTTTAGAATTCTCGTAAATCAGGTGCACAAAGAAGTCATTATCAGCTCTACAAAATGCTGACAACAAAAATTTTCCTCTTTTGCCTTAAGTTGTTTCTCCATATCTTCGTATGCTGTTCCGTAAGTGCATAAAATGTCGATATGAACAGCTGGCGACCGGAGAAAGCTGGCCGTGCGGGCTAGCACACCCATTGGAGTGCTTTCAACATACGGCGAGCCCGTTTATCCCTGTGTAGTGAAATCATGATTATGTAACAAAACGATTTATTTGTTAATTTTTTATGACACACGTTCTTCCGTGGAGTATTTAGTATTAGCACACACACAAGGCCACAAACACCCCCTTCTTGTGCTCCTAAACGCAGAGAAACATTTTCCAGGCGCCGTGGTCGGCGAGAATGCCCCGCCATTATCATTTGCGCTCGCGGTTCTCAAAATAAATACCACCACTGTTCATCCCTAACAAAGATGCGATCTAAAAACAAGTTAAGTTTGCTTCATTTGAGTAAGAAAATATGTTGGCCGTGAAAACTTTTTTCTTGGCACATATTTCGACATGTTGAACACAAGAAAGCAATGGTATCCAAACACTTCTTCAATCTATCACATTTTGCGCATTTGACACTTGTTGATGACGTAACAAAATACCATCTGTTCCTCAAACATCTTTCCATACTTATACACCTTCCTCCTATATTACTTACAGGTGTCATCTACATCGAGATGCTTTGCCGCGTTTGTTTTCCAGTTGTCTGTTTAATATAGGATTTCTAACGGCGACAAAAATCGGCAAAAAGGACTGCTTCTTGAAACGGCGTATGAACACAAAGTCGCAAAAAGTCCTAAATTAGCCAATTTGTGAAAGTTGTACTATGTGTTTGTGAAAAATTATTTATTGTATAATATATGGCAACAATTTTAATTCATTTGCAGAATGATATGTTATGAAGGCGTGGACACTCAGCAACAGTAATAAAACACTCGTTGTTTATCGACCAAAATCAAAACACCAAAGTACTTGAAATAAGCTAAATTAATGTGTTGAAGAGCAACCTGAAGACAAAAGTAATATAAATAATAAAGAGAAAATTGCAAATTATTGGCTCTTCGGTAATTGCGAGGTGGCGAATGCATTATCGATTAAGACGAAAACCAAATTTGATGTTGTAAAACAAAGAAACTTTCGAGGCCGGAACACTAATCCCAAAGCAGAGAAACAATTGAACGTATTGTTTAGATTACGTCGGATGCAATAAAATAAATCAAATTTTTCTACAAACAACAACAAAATATATCAATTTTCATAGATAAGATTTCGATAAAGTAAAAATTGTTGTATTTTTTAAAAATAACATAGGTTTACATATCATCTAAACTATATGAGAATCAATATATGAAAGAATTATTAATTTTAATTTTCCGAATGTGAGATGAATTTTGATTTCTTTACTTTTTTTTATTCTCTGAAATTTTCTAAGAAAATACCTAACTACCCTAGGCATTACAAACGCCAGTGTAAATACGATACTTAATCAAAATATCAATAAAATACTGAATTTATACCCATTTGTACTATTTCTGTGCAGTAAAATAATCCGCGGTTTTATCCTCACTTAACTTGGCGTTCACATACACACATATAAATGCAATCTAGCAAAACAACCGCAAAAAGTATCTTAAAACTTTTGTCAAATTTAAGACAAACGCATCGTATCGCGGACTCACCCGCAAACATTTTTTTTGTATAAGCAAAGGTGAGAGAAGATGGTAAATGAAACTTTCACTTGTCTTAATTGTATTCGCTTGTATCTTTCAAATATGCTTCCAGATATGTTTCCCCCTTCCACTCTGAATAAATTAAATGAGGAGGAGAGCGAGAAGAGCATGTGTGAAAAACAACATCTGTTCGCGTTTTTATCCAGACATCAAATGAAAATAAAATTAAAAATAAAAAGTTCTCTACAGTTGTATTTAAAAGATAAAAACTTTCTTATCTTCATATCAAAAAGATATTTAACAGTAACTGCGTTCTAACGGGCAAAGCAAGTAAGAACAATATAGTTGGGCAAGGGCGACGATACCATACGCCACTTCATCTAACAGACGGACGAGCGGACTGTCTTAGATCCTTTCAGGGAATGATTCGCAATGATGATTGGCATAATGAAAGAATGGAGGCACAGACGTCCGTACCAACTTAATATATCTTGTATCACCATAGATGGTGCAAGGTATAACAAAGAAAGGTAATTTTTAATTTGATGTCTGTTTTCACTGCTTTCTGCTTTCGTTTATTTTTGTTTATTACGGTTTTTCTGGTTTATGTTGAAATCTTAATTTCTTATGAATTATCCGCGGATAGTCGCGAGACTAATGGCAATTTCAAGAGAAGTAGAAGAATATTTCATAATTGTGTTTACAAAGCAACCAAAAATTTAATAAGAAGAACAACCGTTATTAACAGATGTTTTACATTCGTTTTCATAGAAGCAAACAATTCTCAAAATTGCATTAATATGACGTATGTGAGAAATTTTAAATAAAATTATGTCATCGTTTTCTTATTAAACACAACAATAGCAGGTAAGGTGAACACAAAAAGGTTCTTTGTTTGCGTTTATAGTGCAACAGCTGCCAAGTTTATCGAAGTAAACCTTTGCTTTATAAAGCATTCATAGTTTGTTCCTCTTTTAATTTTACTTTTGATTTTACAAAAAAAAAAAAAAAAAAATTATTTTTAGGAGATTTTGTTTATTTAAATTTCGACACGACCGTTCCACAAGTCGTTTCCTGCCCTTGGTTGAAAATACAAAAATTTATTTTTACCCAAAAGGGCATCGATTGATTTGCTTACTTAGCACCGGTGTATGATATCAAGTTCTTTAGAAATTTATAAAGCGTAGAACAAAATTTAAAAGCAAATTGCGCAGATCAATTCGCCTCACTGTTCTTTTAATTAATTTCGCGAATTCGGTTTGAAAACTTTATCTGTATCGCATTTTCGCAGTTCAAAAGTCAATCTATAGATTCGGCTATGCAAATTCCAGAAATTGTTCGCTAAAACAAGTAAAAATAATATTGTAGTCGGGCAAGGCCGAGCATTAGATACCCTACACCACATCGTCTAATACAATTATTCACTTGTTTTGGTAGTTGAAAAACAAAAATTGGATATTTCAGTCATTTGATGAAAGCTCGCATATTAGAGGATGTCCACTACATCACATGGCGTAAGCAAGATTACCAAACATTATTTACTCCCACAAAATTTTATGAGTTTTCAATTTCCACCATGGATAACTAGAAAATAGACTTTCCCTCCGTATAAGAGCTTGCTTTTCATGATAAATATAAAGGAGATTAATAAGAAATTTAGATGAATTCTGATCCAAGATATAGGCAGATATACATGGCCCAAGTTCGGTGAGATTGATATCAATTTGCTATTATGAATCAACTTTCATTATGAAATCATGAAAATTATAGTTATGGGAGAGGAGGTTCTCAAAAGGGGTTCAAAAAATTGCCCCAAGGGAATCATATTTTTCACAGATATGTGCGTATGTCGAAATATTATTACACAGCGAGTTTCATCGAAAAATTTTGTATTTTGAAATTTTTTTTTCATATAATGAGTTTTCAAAGTAAGTTGTTATATGGACAGTGGTCGTAAAAGCGGATTGATGTGAAACATTTTTAATAGCGTTCGTCCTCGATTCGAAACACGTCAGTGTACAAAATTTTATCAAAATATACCAAAAATTGATATCCTTAAGTTGAACACAATTTTACAGGGACAGACATCTGACGGACTGACAGACTTATGTCTATATATATAAATGATTTTCAATCGATCGGTATAATAAAAATTGTATCTATCTTAAGCCGTTTGGTTGTTACATACATCCGCATAAACTTAATATATTTTGTACCACAAGTGATTTTCGTTGACCAGTTTAGTTTAAGCCATTTTCCCAAATTATTTGATTAATACAACATTAAATGAGCTTATGTGCTGCACTACAACGACGGGTTCTTTTTTAACGTGAAACTAGTGCTTGTGTAAAAAGGGAATGGTAAGATATTCGGTTTCAAATATTATTCTTTCCTGGCTTACGTATTTTTCCCATTCTTCTGACAGAATACGCAGGCCATCATTTATATTTTCAGTTTTGGTGACGAGCCCAAACATTGTTTTGTTAAGTGCCACTTAAAAATTTTATTGCAAAATTGAACATTTACACCATAACCTTCGTCAGAACTTTTTGTCGTTTGAGCGCGAATTGTGTGTTGTTTGCGTTTACTTGAAAAATATGCTTCAACGAAAACATGCAATTAATTCGAGAAAATACTCGCGCGATGATTTTTGACGTTTTTCGATGTGGATTATAACGGCAAGGATTCATCGAGTAATTTACTTCCGTTTTTAGCTACGAAGTACCTATCCTTGCTACTGCGAAACGAGTTAAGTTCTGGTCGCTATTTGCTCACCAGCGAAAGTCATGAAGATTGTTCAATTTTAGTTATTGTGCCAGGAATCATTGAAGCCGGGCAAAAACATATAATGCCACGCCGAGATTTGGCATATTATAAGAATGAAGTAACCTTAGGAATTAGTTCCACCAATATATATACGAGAATAAAGAGTAGTCAGTAGATATGAAATCACGACTTTGTGGCATACGACCCATTAACTTAATGTTTTTAAGTGTTCAAATATGCCCTTGTTGCCGACTTTCGGAACATTATGAAACACACTTAGGGTCGACTGCCATTTACCGTTCGGAGTGTGCACACAAATCCATGACTCGTCACTTGTTACAATGTTTTTCGACAAATTATAAGTCAATTTTTTGCATGTTGTAAGTGAACATAGAGATGGCCGCAAGCTAATGATTGTGTACCTAACCGGTAAATGTTATACCTTTACCGACTGAACACTCACTACAGTTATGACCTAAATAAATTGATGCATACAAAAAAACCAAGGTTCAACCAAAACGGAGAAATTGCTGCGACAAATAGTTCGAATGTATGTAAAAGTGTATAGCGGACGGATAATAAAAAAACAATAAAGAAATTTTTAATGATAATTTGCTGGCTTTTCAGCTTTAGGGTAAAAATATAAATAAAAACTCTACTTGCCACACGTATGAGTGTCATCTTAAAAATTCAAACCCTGTTCGGACAGACGAAGAGCCATTGGTAGAAAGTACTCTTGTCTAGAAGGAGTAGGGTCTATGTATGACTGCAGCGAAGAGAGTAACATATTCCAGTTTTGCATAGCTGGTTCGTGGACATCATTTTGGCAAATTATGACAGCATAATTTTTGCGGCATTGCCCCGTTTTAGGCTCAATTGCATTAGTTACTGTTAGCAGCCTTATCTAGCAATAGTTTCGTTTGGTTGTAACAGCTACTGCAGCAATCAGCTGACATCACCAAATTGTACCGTCATAGATCAAGTTCGGATATTCATCTTCAATATTAATGATTCAACCTTTACTTGTGCGCTGGATATCACATAACACACCGATTATTCATCAAAGAACAAAATTCTGCAAAATTAAACTGGAAAGGTAACCGTCCTCGCAATTGCCTTTTTTGCCATAGCAAACGATCTTTTCAAACATACCAAAAACTACGTTGTGTACGCTTTAGTAGGGCAGTTTACGAATTTATTTAACGAGTACTCAAAGAAGAAGAGATTACTTTCTAGAACTTATATAAACATTATTCGGTTATTAGGTAAGCACGTTCATAAGCACTTAATGCATTTTGCTCGTTTTAACCGATGACATAATAGAATTCTTGTGCTGCCAAATGCCCGAACATTTTTTTTTTTGCTATTTTTTGTTATTTTTTATAAATGTTAAAGTTTACTTGTAGAAAAATTGATACGAAAGAGAATCTAAAAATTTAGTGCTAACATAATAAATTATCTGTTGTTGTTTTTAACCTTTGTTTTATAAATTATTGATAGTGTTTTATAAGATAATGACGATTTGAAAGCCTTATCTCAATCTACTAGTCGAGGTGTCAATAACATTTATAATCAAATTTGTTTGTTATTATGCTCAGTCAACGCAATTTAATCGCATCCGACAAATTTGAGGTAAGGAGAATCTGCCCTCGGCAGGTTGTTTGTTTAGATTAAAAGATCCTTCAAGCAAGATTGTCTTGCAAGCTGAAAAGTAGATCTTGAAGGCCTGTGTAAGTATCTCCATAATGGCTAAAAACTTAAAATGGCATTTCAAGAGCTGAAATTAGCTTTTACGATGTTGTCGGTACCGATCCGAAATTACCCAAAAAATTTTAATTTTCATCTAACTTAGTTAACCGCTCCTATTAGAATAGAAGGACGATACAAAATGAACGAAAAGCATAATTTTTAAATGTGAAGTGTTGTTCTAAACCACATTTAATCTTCTGGAGCTTAAAGTGCAGTAATAAGCTTGGAAACTGTCAAATGGTTATTTGCGTAGGCATGCGCCTAATATGTCTCGAAAATATTTTATATTTGAAGGAGTCTTGAAAAAATATTTTATAATTTTAAATAAAATAAAAATTTGTAAACGTTATTGTAACCAGAGATTGATTAAGAATTTTTGCATACAAAGTTATTGTTTCGGACGATAGGTATTCAATGAGTCGTCTTGAAGCGAATGTAATTTTGCAATCTATCAACTTGAGTTATTTAATTTTTTGTTTTTATTCATATTCGCCCTTTAAAGTTTGTTTATGTATGAAAAAAAAAAAAAATATAACAAAAATCGTGAGTTACTTATCAGGAATATTGTAAGTATTTTGATCACTTGAAACAATTTAGTTCAATAAAACTTTAGTTCTTCCAATGCAAAGGTGAAATTTCTGTCATAACTGCAAGCGAAATACTTGGGTAAAAAGAAGACGCCCCCACAACCATGAATGTGTCTACTTTCATTATCATAAAGCGCTCCCCCCGCAAGTCTAAAATGCACATTAATTACTAGTCCGAGTATAAAATGAAGAAAATTTAGTAATTACTCATATCATCAAAGTACGCAACGCGAGAATCGCACGCACCGAAATGAAAATATCGTTATTATCGTCAAAGATATTTATAGAATGTAAAAAATGTTTGGTACGGTATGTAGGATGCATTTCTGAACAACTATTAATTATTTGCTTTACTAAAAGTTGTTTTTTTTCTTTGTTTTTGTATTTCTTGTTGACCTCACTTGAACCACTTTCTTGTTGTTCTATATACGTTGTTTGATTTTAAGCCTAGTTCTGCATAGAGCGAATGGTTGACGTGTGTTTCAATCTCTATTGATTGAAAAACAATCAACATGAATTAAATAATTGTTGTCTATTTAAAATGAATATTTTAAAATAAAAACAACGTTTTATAACATTCTAAGCATAAATATGTCACCGAGAAAAGGTAGCAGAGTTTCTATTGTATTATGTACTGGTACCCACTCTAACAAAGGAAGGAAGGAAGGAAGGACATATGATATCGGCAACAATACATTATATAATCTTGTCCAATAATTAGATTTTAGGTTCCTACAAGGCGTGATCATACACTTTTAATTACTTTAGTCATGTCAGCCTGACCATCAGCTTATTATTGAAACCCTCTACATTTGAGATGAACGGTTTGGACACTAAGTTCGGGTTATCAATCGACGGATCAATTAAAGCACTGACACGCTCAGCAGAATACAAAAAAAAATCCCAACTTTCAAAATTTTTGTAAGAACATATCTGGACTATACTACGACTTTAGACTTAAAAGAATTGGGACGAGTGGGTTATGTTAGTTAAAACATGCTTACATTAATCTCAGCTGTTGTTTTTCGTTTGCAATTTCTAAAAACATTCTTTCATAGCTTTAATGAAGTTGAATTTTTTTCTTTTTTTGTGTAAACAAACACAGCAAAAGTTAAATTGCATTACAGAGTATACTTTTTAAAAGTAAATATTTACTAGTAAAGCTATTTACTTTATATAGGAAGTATGGAGAGAAACAATGCTGACGTTTCATTTGTTCGTTTAGAACAAAAAGAAAATAAATGAATGAAATTTCTTTGAACTATTTCCTTAAAAGTATAATACTCTTCTTTGTTGTGCTGTTTAAATTTAATTCTCTGATAAATATTTATGTTTAATTTTTATAACCTTGAGTAAAAAAAAAAAAAAAAAAAAAAAAACGTTTACATGTATTACATATATGCTTGCAGCCATCCATTACATTTATATCAGAAAAAATTAGTGATTGTACGCTCATCATATTGATCAGTATAAATAAATCTATGATTGTACGATTGTATACACTGTTGTTTATTACATGTTTACGTATTTACTTAACGATTCCAGACACAGAAGATAATAAAAAAATTAATTTACGGTTTTCATTACATTTCGTATTTGCTGTATTTACAAGCGTGCGAAGCAATATAATAAAAAAAAAAAGAAGAAAACTCATATTACCTGTAAAAACTTAACGACCGTTGGTGTGCTGATAAGAGAAAAAAAAATACCAAAAAAATCATTTGTAAACAGCGTGGTACACAACTGTAAACAAGTAAGAAAGCTACGATAGTTGCGTGAAGACGACTTTTAGATTTCCTCTCTACTCAAACGACCTGAAACTTATTCTCTTCGCTACTCTCCGTTACTTTAATTCTTGCACGAAGAGAGTAAGCTCGGTTCGAGCTATTGAAAATGCGTAGGAAAAAGGCATGGTTCAAGCAAATGAAAATGCTAACAAAGAGGAAATGCTGTTGAGTGCTGTTACCAATGCAGTAATAAGTTTAGTATAACTAGCATCTCCTCGGCTGTGGTGTATAACACCATAAAAAGCATTTAAAAAATGTATTTTTTTTATCAAATATTTGTTTAATTGAAATAATGAAAATTTATTTGTTAATTTAGATATGAAAAGCTCTTTTTTTTTACGGACGGTTGGCAATCAATATAATTTTACCAATTGTTAATTTTACCTGAACCATAGCTCATCATCATATCGTACACCATTTTGTTGTACAGAGGGTGGTATGGTTGTGCTAATGTACGCAAAACTGAAAAGAATTTCGAATAGATGCATCTTCTATTACATCGATCTCTACTAAGAAAGTGATTCTGAATCTGATGTTTGTCTGCCCGACTTGTTCAACTTACAGCCCGCAATTTTTAAGATGTTATGATGAAATTAGATGCAATGAGCTGCTTTGGCATTTATTGGAAATGGTTCGGATCTGGCCACTTCCTCGAGCACTTCCCATATAATGCCCAATTTTGGAAAGTAGTTATTTGAATTAACTACAAGGATGAGCGGAGATTTTTATTGGTAGAGCATGGTCCGCTACAGTGTTTTCATTTATTTTAAAAAATAGTAGGGGTTTAAAAGGGCAATTTCTATCGAAAGCTTTCGGAAGAAGCGTAGTAGACTTCACAATCGATCATTTCCTTTTTTTTGCTATTGATTTTCGGCAAAAATATAAATGACCCTCAATGTAATCATTACAAGTCTATCATATGTAGACTGCTAAGAAACCATAACATTTACGTGCGCATTCTTGATGGACAACTGCTCATCTCTGGTGATGGCCTCAAAATTGGGAAGAAATTTTAGAAATGGGACGTTTATAATTTGTTTGCTTACCATTAGATTCGATTGTCATAAAATACTAAACTCACATTGAATGCCGGAGAGCATAGGTCAAAATAACTAAGACATTTATTGAGAACATATCAAGAAATGATATCAAACATTTCTCTATTGCGTAATACGGATTTAGGAGTAATGCAAAGAGAAGACATGTTAATATTTTGTTTTCATTGCCTGCTAAGGCACTTTGTTCCTTTCTCTCAAGTCACATATCTACAAAGCAGACAATTGAGTTAAAAATAATAATGGATATTATAACTCATTCTATTATCAAAAGTTAAACTTTCACCTCTAAATTAGACAAGAGATAAACAGACTGCATGCATTAAAAATGATTCAAAGCAAAATCTTTTGAGAATTTTTATTCTACATGACACACTACTTGTATCTGGGTTCTTAGTGCGAACTTGATAACATTGATTGTAGAGAGCTGTGTTCGCAATATGCTAGTAGGTGGTGGATTAAACTTGACTTACATCATCGTTTATTACGGTAACCATGTCTGAGTATAGTAAGGTGTGTTTGTCAAATTCTCCGTACGTATGTCTAATTTACGAAAACTAGTTTCTTTCTAAACTTGAAATGCGACAAAATTTTAGATTATTGTTACGAGTTTTTAACACTCAGCGTTACTGTGCTGCTACACTGCTGCTTCGGAATTCTGCTCTGTGCATAATGTTATGAAAAAATAAAAATAAACAAATAAAAATATACTTTGCCCGAAAGCATAATGCGACTTAAAATGTCGTTTTGTCCGAAAATATGTTTCGCATTTATAATTTTATTGCATCAGAAATATTTTTGTGAAGCAAAGCCAAGTCCCGAGCTGGTGCGCGGTACATGAATATAAAATATATAAATGAATGTATGTGCTGCTTATATAAAATTTTTTCTTTATTATATAATTTCTTAAATAAATTGTGTACGATGTTATGCTTCTTATCAGTTGATATTATATCGTTTGCAGTCAATAAAGACTATCGCGAGAAAAATTTCACTTTTGCAAGCAGAGTAGAAGGGCTTTTTTATTGTTTACAATGAAGGCCATATTTTCGCAAGGAGACTACAGTAATGGACGAGTAGTTTTTTACATCACTATGGGTTCTGTCGGTGTGCAATAACATGTCGGGTGCACTATCCATATTTTGGGCCGTTTGACGTTTCCATTGCAAAGTTTAACCATTTTGACCAAATTTTTTTTTAGAATAACTTATGTCATTTAAGGACGATTTCTGTTATTTGCAGTGATTTGAAAACTGTATTGATTGTGTGAAATTTGTTTGAGAAAATTTCCCTATGAAAAGCTGGTATAATTTGCTTAACGCAGGTATACTCGCTCACCGAACATGAGTGTGAAAAAGTCTTCCCAGAGACCATTGATGCTATGCAAAAATTTTTAATGGGAGGTGGCCACGTGTTCTACTGTGAAGGTCAGACAATTCTATGCAATATATATATATACATATATATATCCAATATATATATAAATTTTACATGATCATTTTTCCGCGCAAAAGGTTTATTTTCGTTGGATCTCACACACACAGTTTGAGAAAAAAAAAGGTGGTCGTTGTCGATTGATGCAAATACAAATCCTTTTTAAAGAAAACAGTGGCATTGCTGCTAAAAGCAAATTGTGAGTTTGCGTACCAACCAGACACTGCGTGGGTTTTTCAAGATAATCAAGCGATGTTTGTATTTGCGCGCGAAGCACTTCGAAACAAACGGTCGACAGTGTAGCGAACGTATTATGTCCCTATTCACGTTTCATTTTGTGTAATTTAATATTTCGCTCTACAAAGCAGCTAACGCTGCAGCTTTGATTTTCATTCACATAAATGCAAATACGTTTCGTTACAAAATAAACATCACCAAACAGAATGACTAAGAAATAAACACATCAGCCAAAATTAAGGAAATAAATATTTCGCATATTTTCTCACAGTTCGAAAGCTAGTTTTTAGTGTAAACATCTGCCTAATTCCAACAATAAGTGACATAGAATACTTTAAGCAGCAACAAATAAAGCTTGTTAAGCTTGTCTAAGTTGAAAATCACATATTGAGAGACTGACTCACTGCCTTGTAATTCTGGCTAGTGACTGGACTGGGAAAGAAAAAAAAAAATCTTGCTTTAAAGAAACCTGAAACGTTTTATTTTGATAGCAACGCCCCGGAAATCTTTGGTGGAATAACGAAAACAAACAAACGCCATCTGGTCATTCTTAACCATGGCTATAAGAGAGCTCTCAAGCATCTCTTTGAATGACTACTTATACCCTTCGTCCGCAAAAGAAGCGACTAATACATTCAAAGACCATGTTTTGGGAGATGTCTGCAGATGAAGCAGAATGGAGGAAATGCTATGGCAAATGCTTGGAAAATACAAAAGTGTACAGATCATAAAGAAGAAATATTTATTTTATTTTGAAGAGCAAAAAAGCAACTTTTAATGACAAGCTACTGCGTCTTTTTTATCAGACTTCCATTGCCCCCTGCTTCCTTTTTCCCATACTTAAATATCAAGACGATTGTCAGATCTTTGTCGAATTGGCGACCGAATGTCTTCAGTGCAATGAAAAATATTCAGAGACACTCATAGCAGATATCGATATTGAAAATTAGCGAAATCCTAGAGCAGGCAAAATAAATAAACTTAGTTTACGTTAAAGCGTTCTTTATAATTCGAATGAATTTGTTCGCAAACTACGTTTTGATTTTCTTCTTTTTTTTTTTAGTTCAAGGTATGTTCAAAGAAAAGCTGACTTTTCAAATTTCGTGGGCTACATATACCAGATTGGGTATATATTCTTTTAGCTAAGGGAGGTAAATTTCCTGATCAATATCTTATTTTGAGTCAATCTTGGTACGTCTGTCCAAAAAAAAAAAAAAAAAAAAAAAAAAAAAACGATCTTTCGGTCATATAAATAAAGAGCTAGACTTAAATTTTGCAAATTTTTCGAAAGATCTTGAAAGCACAGGTTGGCATTAAAAATGGATTTCTTGATCCTTTCTCAGAAATTAGAAATAAAATTAGCCTTTTTGGCCAGCATCTATAATACATACAAAGATAAGAGTAAATGCTTGCTATATGTTTTTATATATATATAAAGTGATCCTATACCTAAGATCTCACTTGCTTAATATGTTAAAAGTTTTCACCTTGTATTATTGTACCATTGTATAGTTTCTCTATACATTGTACAACTTTCAATACAAAATAAAACAAGTAGATTTTTCGGAGTAAGTTGTTCGGTATTGTCTGTTGGCTTTTATTGAAGATTTTATTTTAATTTACCAGTTTTTATGAAGACTTGTTTTTATGTTATCAAACACGCAAAACTTAAAACGCACTAACATAAAATTTATTAATTGAAAATTGGGTTGTTATGATGGTGCTGGTGATGAGACATGAAGATTGAAAGGCACGCAGACATTATAGTCAATCTATAAATTATTCAAATTTATTTATTTTTTTATTTTTTTATTTTTTTATTTTTTTTTGATAAATGGTTATGTTTATAAAAAGACAGAAAGAAATCAACGAAGAAATGTTATCAAAAACTAAACAAGTCAGCAGCATGTATAGTTCAAAGCACTTAAATAAGTTATTTACGTTTTGAAAATCAAAAAAAAATTATTTCAAATTTGAAATATAGTTCGACTTAGAAACACGCTGCTTTTCCGTTTTCTTGTACATAATTAAAAGTTTATCTGAATACTATATTCAAGTACTTGCTATAGCTTTGGGCCTATTAACACAGCTCTAGCTGCCATTCGGTTTTCATGAATAGTCTTTTACGATTTAAGATAATCATACCTGAGAATGTATTCCCCTGACCTCTCTTTAAATGAAATCAGAGACCATCATATGTCCTCGCCCGCCCGAATGCTTTTACTCATTACAATCTTAATTACAACTTGAAGATTAAATAAAAAATTCCTTATTAAAGGTGTCGCGATCAATCTTGTTGATTTTATAATTAACTTGAGTATATGCTATTTTACCTCAGAAAATTGGTCATCATATAGCGCAACTGCGACAATATTGAAAATTGGCAAAAATTCTCGCGGCAATATACGCAGTTTATTGTTGAATGAGCAACTAGATCTGAAAAAAAATGTGCTATTCATGAAGGCATAATCTTTTTTTAATGTATACGCGCGAGTGTGTCTGCTATAAAAATTCGGCACATTCGCACTTGTTTACAATTTTAATAAATTTGTTAATAATTGGGTCAACGTTTCGTTTTTTCCCCTTTTTTTTTCTTTCTTCATAAATGAAAATATCAGCAAAACACGAAACATAACAATTAATTTGTGTAGAGAACTATTGCATTATTTGTCTATATATATATATATATATTAGCTATGAGTAAAGAAAGCCTAGATATCGCTCGTACACACATGTTTCTCGTGTGGTATAAAATTTTTTTCTCAAATTTCTATTAAGATGTTAATAATATATGATATATATATATTTTTTTTATTTGTTTAAAAGGGTATTGTTTTCATTTAAAGTGACAAGTGATAGACATTTTGATTTCAGGAAAATCTTTCAAAACTTTGCAAAAAAAAAAAAAAAAAAAAGGCTGGCGGTAAATCTATTGATTTTCTTTGTTCCTCTCTTGGCTGATTATGAACTTTTTCATAAAACCACTATACATATCGAAGATTTTGCATTCAATTGATCAAAACTCACCTGTGGCCGTTTAATTAAACATCTCACTGTAACGCAATATATAAAACTTTTCCCTTCAATAGTTTTCTTAAATAAAGATTTAATTGATGTCTACGTCTATGGATCATTTGAGTAGTGTACTGCATAATACATGGATATTATATAGTTTTGCAAATAAAAAATTTTCCACATGCAATGCAATCACAGTAGGCGCGACCGTATGTATATACAGTACTCTCTCTCTCTCTAATATTTAAAATCATTGTATATACATATGTTAAAAAATATTTCTCATATTTGTTGATAGAATTAAATATGTTGTTTGATTAACATTTTTATATTATCAGTATTATGAGTGTCAGATTTTGCCATGATATGACCACTGTTTCGGAAGGTGATAGTGGTTTCTGTTATTTAGGAAGATTTCTTTAACACTAAACGTACCGACATTTCATCCTACTAAAGAGAGACAACAAGGGAACTGACAGTGAAACTCCAATTTTCTCATAATGGACAAACGAAGATTTAATGGCTTTATCTGCTTAAGTAGCTGAGTTTGTAAAAAGCGCAGCTACCAAATGAATGTTTGCGGATTCAAGTCTCAAGCGTGGTAGAATTTACTTTGGTCATACCTATAGTGACTGTCCAGTCGGCAAAGGCGCATACACTAGGCTGCGATCTCCACATTACTACCTATCTTTCTCTTTTCTCCTTTTTTTTTCGATAGTCGCGTTATTACACGAACGTTTTTACGCTCCATTACATTCTGTATTCCACATGACGGACGGACGGATATGTATACGCGGATGCCAAACTTAAAAGTGGCCAATAATCTATATACTTGATAAGGTTTTTGTGGCTTGCTTCTGTGCTTTATAAAGGTATTGAAAAACAAATGAACTTATGACACACTGTAATATTGGGTAGACGAGGCAAATTTTTTCCATTTTATTTACAGGTTCTACAGCATCGCCCATAAAATATGCGTACAAATGTTTATACATTTATCTGCCGTAGCTTATGAGTAATGAGCAAAAAAAAACCAATTTGCCATTCGTTTTGGAAAGCAGAGGTGTTTTCAGTTCACGTGCTTCGGTCTCTTCTTAATCAATCAAAATTTGATATATGTCAACATTCTTCTGCCAAATTTGAAGTCGATAGCTTCATTTTTGCGGCCAGGAGAATGTTTACAACAGATCTTACATAAACGGACAGACGGACAGACGGAGATGTTTAAATCGATGTAGAATTTGATGCTGATCAAGTATATATGTACTTTGTGGTGTCTCTCATGCTTCCTTCAAGGCGTTGTAAACGTTTTGACAAAAGAAATATACTCCTCCCCTCATCCTTCGGCAATGGTATAAAAATACTGGTCATTATAAACACTAAGAATAATCTATGTGAGTTTTTTGCAATTATTAACAGATATTTCGATCTAAGATTTGCAAAGTATTGTCGATAAGAACGCTTGAATCTGTTAAATGCTAAACATGACGTGGGAGAAAGTATCGCTTCAGACTCTTTCTATAGAGCTGCAGAGCAAAGTTTACAAGGTGGTCCTGTTAAGATTGCTAGGATAAACATCCATAAATGGACGCCAATGTTATAGAAGAAGGATAATAATTTTCCAAATAGGATAGCAAAGCCTGTACTTGCTCAGAGACGCGCACTGCAGAGCACAAAGGCGATGGGGATATATCAGTTAATGAGTGGCCAGCCAGCCAGCCAAGGTATCTAAGCTCAAATATTTTTTAAGAATTTTAGAATATGTGTGCAAGTAGTTGCTCCTTACTCTCGTATACTTGTGTGTATCAGGGCTTTGGTTTTGGTAATATTTTCGCTTGCCTTTGAAATCAGTTTAGGTAACTTCACTGAACAAAAGCTTAAAAAAAAATATATTAATTTTTAATTTATGAGAGGAACATGTTTGTATATAAATAAGTAAGAAGCGAAACGATGATGAATTATTTGCGATTTAGCTTTCGATTTTTACCACTTCCGGTATGCCTTTTTTAACTCTTTTGGTATTATTTATAAATTACTTAACTTAAATTATTCAGATATAAACGCGTACAAAAGACAAGTAATTACAAAAGACGGAGAGATTAATTGTATGCGGCCAAAGCTAACCCCCTGCATGCATGTAACTAGAGAAACTCGATTTGGCAAAATCGCTGATAGCCCTTAATTGCGTGTGTGAATGCGCGCGATAAGATAAGATAAACCTTTTTCATGATAAATAATGGCATTGTTGCGATATGCTTTAGAGGGCCTAATACGTGTGGTCTTCAGGAAACGTAAAAATGCACGACGTTTTGACATAGATGCATACATACATATGTATACAAATATTGTATACTGATATTATATGTTTCCACTACTTCTATATACACTATTTGTACAATGTTCCACATAGGACATCATTTCGAACCTACTACTGCTGGGGCTCAGCGAAAAGCTTTCAAATAACATATCAACAGGGCTAATTTACATAAATGTACAAAGGCGCCGCCATTTAAATAGAAAGTAGATTTTGTATGAATAACCAAACTGAAGATGCTTACCTCCTAGGTGACTCAATAAAGAATGCATTTTTCGAACTCACGAAGGGAATGACGAATTTAGCACCACATCTTCTACTACTCTCCGTAAGCGTTTATATTTACAAAAGTGTATTTTTTGTTTACTTTTTCTTTTTTATTTCTTTTTTAATTTGTTACGAGTTGATTATAGACGTTCGTTCGTTCAAAGTTCATGTTATTGAGAGTAATGGCGTAAAAGGAATTTCGAGTAAACATAACTTGAAGTTGAATATTTATTTAAAATGAATAATTCGACACAAGGAAATATCTTACGCTAATCAATCTTCTTATAATCTCTGATAATCTCTATGGATAATAATAGTACATGACCCAAATATGAGAAAAAATAGTGATTTCTCTTGATATATTCAGTACCGCTGTTTTGCCTTTCTGCCTTCCCAGCTGACAAGATTAATGTTTACTTTCATACACTACACCCAAATATAATGGCAAACTAACGCCGTTGTTCGTTTGGTAACACCGAGAAAAGTTGACCACTACGGTCCACGCTGTAGATGTTATTCCAATAATATTATAAATTAGTGGACGAAAGTTATGGGGACCGGGATCATAATAACATTAAAAAGCAAAATACATTCGAACGAAAGAGGAAAAAAATTGCGAGTTCCTCCATGTGTTTACCTTCCGGGTAGTATCCGAAATTCGTTTCAAGATTACTTGGTTTGCGCTTAAACAAACAATGATCTCATAAATTATCTGCTTAACGACTCGCAAAAATTATTTCCGCATATATTTAATGGGCCCAAGCAATCAGTTAGTTAACCATCACACAATTGTGATGTGATGGCTGTTGTGACTGACTGGTTGCCCAAGCGAGCATTATTACATTTTGGCCAGCTTTTGCGGAAAGGAAAAACTTTTCATTTATATGAATGAATTGAGGTAATTGCCAAAAAAGAGGAAAAAGCAACAAAATGCAAACAAAATGTTTATCTTTAATTGCCTTGTTTAAAACGTCAATCAGGCGCGGGAAAACAAAAATTGAAAAGAAAATAACAAGACATGAAATAATTCGAATAATCAAGAGATTATGCTAATTGCAATACTTGAAGAAATCTATGTTAATATGCAAATATGTTAAATATATGTTCTCGTATACATACATATATAATATTATATGTATAAATACATCAATAGTAAATAACAAAAACAAAAAAACTACTACTACATCAGAGAATGCGCTCACCTACATATTTTTTTTTGCATAATCTTGGCATAAAAACCTCAGCTTTCTATATACAACTTGTGTGCAACAACAATGCAATGAATATATATATATATAAACAGCCAGCCGTAATATGATCCTCCCTCATGCCACAGAATATTATTCGTTTACTTGATTGGTAGGCAAGAAAAGAGATATAAACGTGCACAAAGTTTCTGTGCTGTCTATTACCCCGCTTTTCCTCCACTTTCTCATCATTTTTACAATAACGACGCGGTTATGTTTAATAGTAAATACGCAAAGTTTATGCCTCGTGTGTGTATCTGGTTAATAAAATGCATAAAAAAATTGCGCGCCAACATTTTGATTAAAAACAGTACTCTTCAATATGCTGTATCTCACACTTATACATATGCATATATTCAGGCATAGCGCATTCATAACATGCGCTATAAACTATGAATGTCTGCTCAAAGTCTATTTGATATGGCATGAATGTCTGTCATTCATTGTTTAGCTAAACCTACCAAAGATATGGAAAAAAAAATTGCATTGTCGTTGGTTAGCAAATATTATACATTTTTATAAATACTCTTTGCAAAGGAAAAAAAAAAAAAAAGAAAATAAAATTCATAGATTCATATAAGTATTTATATTAATATTTTATAAATTTATATTTTATTCAAGTTCGACGCAGGGAGGAAAGAGAAATATGTGTAAGGCAAGGACGACGTGCACTTCTTTTATGTCCTTTAGCCTAAGGTAAACAAAAAAAAAAAAGACGAAAAAACATAAAAAACTTAACCATAACTGAGGGAAATAAAACTAAAAAAGCTTAAGACAAACTTTTGTACAATGGTCTCTCGCGTTAAACTAAAATGCGCTAATGCCGTAGGAATAGATTTTTCAGATTAGTTTAGACTTCAGACCAATCACTCGTGAAATGTCCCCTATTCCCGTAAAGCATTGCCGTTTAGCAAGAGGTGAGGAAAAAGAAAGAGAGAATGAAATATGGAAGTGGTGACCGCAGGCTTGTGTTATGCCTTTACCGGCTAAGCACTCACTACAGCTACGAATAAAATAAATTTTACAGCACTGACATTTGAACCCCGGAATATTGACTGTGGAAGCCGGTTATTTTGAAATAGACCTAAGTCCATCTATTCTAAATGATAAAATATGTGTGTTGACTATAAATTTCTCCAAAATGCAATGTTACTGTGGATAACAGTTCCAAGAACGGACTCAATTTCATACTGACATTCATTTTCTCTGTAATGAATTGAACATAGTTCGCTCTCCCCCTTCCTTCATCAATTAGTAAACTACGCCATTCATTTTTTCGTGCATGCATAACTTGGCAACAGCAAATCAGCATTCTAATGACCTACTTTGTCTGACAGACAATGTATGCAGTTTTTTACATACATATCGTATTTATATATATATATATATATATATATATATATTTATTTATTTATTTATTTAGTTTTTTTTTTTTTAAATTTTCTTTACAAACTAATTCTTTTTGAGTGTGAAATATACGTGAACGTATATTGGTAAAAACTATACCATATATAAAATGCTATTAATCTAAATACTAAACCGCCATAAAATAAAACCGCTTAGAGTGTTCTATTGAATTTTTCATTTAATTCATTTGGAAACCTGTCAATACATGTGACTTAAATAGTCAATATGTGAAATAGTTTTCATTAAACTTTGTAACTTGCATTTCATATCACATTCGCCACGTGCCCACATTTTTATTGTCAGCTAACGCGTACAAATTATTTGTTACATTTGTCACTTTCTGCTTTATTGCTTATTTATGCGAATTTGTAAAATGTATTTACTAATTGACACAATACATGGAACTGTGGATTTTTTGCTTTTTCATGGAATAAACAAAGAAGCTGATGTGATGACCACAAAAAACATTTGACTTTCGTTTTGAAAGCATAATCAAATTAGAGGTAAATTTCCACTCTCTTTCTCTTCTTGCCTGGATAAAATTGACAATTTCTGTACTTTTTGTTCAGAACTATCCTAGTCCTAGTCCTATAACGGAATAAGACTAAGGTTTGGAAAGCGTTAAGGATTCATAATCATATATTAAGTATTGAACTTCCTTGTGCCGATCTGTCCAGGAACATAGCAACAATTGTCCACAAAAGTTGCAGAATATGCTTGCGATTGCATTTATAAATAATCTCCAAAATTTCAGTGAGTTTGAATTCTCAGTGGTTGTTGAATAATCGTTGGAACGAGTCGATGCGAATGATTTTGTGGAAATGGAAAAAAACTCAGCATCGGGCTGTCATGAAGTACTTGCCTTTGAAATAAATTTATTTTCGAACATAGTGAGAGTAGTCTCCACTGTCATTACCATTTTCAGGCCTAACAGTATATGCGTGTGTGCAACATTTCCAAAGCAATTTATGAGATGACGAAAGTACGCTGGTTTTGTTTTTGGTTCCCTCCTTGTAAAGAGGATGACGAAGATAGACAATTTTATGACAAAGAACTATTTTGTGTAGGGTATATCTTGTTCATATGTAAGTTTTTAACTCCTTTGAAGTAATAACTTCCGGTAAATTTTACACAAAGCGATGTATAAACCCCTAGTTTTTAATGCGTACGTGAGAACAGATAAACTTGAGCTTTTTTTTGTTTTGATGAAACCAAACTTATGGCTGTTCACCCCCATATGTCGTAAATAACATACTAAATGCAATTATACATCATTTCACTTAAATTTATTTTCTTTCTTTCAAAATGTGTTGAAGGGCTGTTAAGAACGACGACACATTAGGGGGGAGATAACAATAAAAATATCTTAACAGCTCACTATTAAAGTGATTAGTGGTATGTATCGACATCATAAGTAATATAATTTAATTAGGGGGAGAATTAACCGCAAGGGAAGGCTACTTTAAGCAAAATTCTAACGCAAAAGTAGTGTGACATTACAAGAACACTGTACAGTTCAAGGTAAATACGTAAATAAGAAACTGCAAACAAGTTGCAAACCATGCTTCGGTGACTGAGACATCTGCGTATGTCGAAAATGTAATAAGCTAATATAAGCATTGCTTATCCACGTATATCCGCCAAATGATTACAGCTAGTAAACTGAAAGGACACGTTTGCGCCCAGTTGTATATAATAAAGAAATAAAAAAATACAACCCGAGTTTGTGTGTTTGTATTATCTGCAACCATAGATGTTTAAAAATAATAAACAACAAAAATAATTAAAAACAAGTAAAAAAACTATAAATAAAACCCCTACATCACCCTACAATTATTAACATAACGACTTCCCAAAATGAGACGTTATATGGGAAGTGGTCGAAAAATTGGTGCAATTCGAACCAATTTCGAGGCAGCTCGTCAGTGTGCCAAATTTCATTAAAATATCTCAAAAAAAGAAGACAAGTCGGACAGAAGGACAGTCAGGCTTATAACTGACCCTCAAGCCCTTCTGGCTGTTGCAAATGTCCGCACAAACTTAATAAGCCTTTGCGGTCGTGGGTGTAATATGAATATGAGGAGGAATAGAATGATGATAACTGGACCGATTCACAATCTTAAGGGCATTTTCCACATTTCGCTAAAGGAAACAATATATTGGTCCACTCACCGTTCCATTATATTAGAAAGCATATAACTTATTTTAAACACGATGCAACTTTTCCAAGTTGAATTGATTGAGAGTAGTCGTTTTATTTTACTAAAGCTGAATAATTTTTATAGAGCTGTCATTCACGAATACCTAAAGGGCTTGCTTCATTATATATATAAAAAATACTTTAAGCACAATTCCCCCATAATTCTGACATTTCAAAAGTTTGAGATATTGTGCATTGGTTTCAAAATTATTTTATTGTTTAAACAAACTTATCATAAACGTCATGCTTTAATTACGCCTCAACATAACATTATGTTTACGTAATTGTTTCAGACATTTCTGAACCGGCTTGTACATTACGTAGACATCGTTATCGTACAAAGGTGTTCGTTAAATTTTCAATATCGCTTGCATTTAATTAAGTTTATTAGTTAAAGTTCATATAAAAAAAACAAGTTTTAAAGTAAACTAATTGCTTAACTTCTATAATAGGACAAGAATGTATTAATTTGACGTCAAATGGCTGATCAGTTTGCATTTAAATTTGAAATTATGCTAAATAATAATTAGAATCGTGAGCGGATTAAGCAGAAAAAAAAAAAAAAATTGAACTGAATAACAATAATAACAATAATAATAATAATACTAAGTGCAATGTAACCCGCCACTCTTATATGAGAATTTTGCGGGCTTTGTATAATAATAATTAATTAAAATTGAAATCCATAAATTGCTTTAATTAAATTATTATAAAAGTCACGATTGGAAGGAAATAAAAAAAATCCAATTTATAATTCATAGATTCTCTCCAACACCCATTCGCTGCTATTCATAAATAATAAAACGCAATATTTTTCACTTAAGGTAGGAACTTATATAGTCACTCTTCCTACGACGAGTTCAAAGGCTTTCTTGTGTTTCTTCTACGTATTTTTAATTTCATTTTTTTTTTTTTTTCGTTTTTTTTGAAATTCTTTGCATTATAATTTCAAATAATGGCTAATGGTTTTCAATAAATCACATTTGCATTGATTTCCAGTTCCAGTCAGTAATGGTTATTAGTAAAAAAAAAAAACGAGCTTTCAATTATTCAAAGAAGTCAATGACAGAGACTTTTATTGAAAAAGCCCTGCAGTGGTGAAAACTAATAATTTATAAAATTGCGTTTTATTTACAAGAAAAAAAGGAGAAAAAAAAAAAAAAACAAACATTATGCGGTTATTGCCTGTCTAACCTAATTAATTTGCAAACAAAAAAAGAAACGACATAAGGTAAACTTTAGCATGCATCGTTCGTAGATTAAAGTTATATCAAAGTCGGTATCCTGTTCGTAGCAACCGCACCCAGAAATATGCAATCCACAAAGCATACATGTATATGTAAAGTCTGCTTTTACTTCTCCTTTCATACGTACATGTTATAATCTAAAAATACGCGTTCGAAGAATCTTTGAAAGTAAATTTTTGATTATTTAACATAATATGCGTTTCTGAATTCATTTATTTATTTTTATCCGTTTGTTGTCATCTCTTGATCACTACGCTAACCGGTAAGACTTAATATAGCTGTGCACACCTGTTCTCGACTTAGCTGTCAACTTCACCTGGTCTCTATGCGAACGCACTGCTAACACATAGGTGAAAAAGTCGCGGTGTTAGTATACGGATGTCGTAATCAGCAGAATACCTAAGAAGTACCAGCCCTTAAAAAATACCTGTGAAAGTTTTATGTAATAGTAATTTTCGAAGTAATACAACAATAGAATTTTTGCGCGTTGTTCAAATTCAGCGTTCGCTTGAAAAATGGTACGACTACTCTGCTTACTACAAAGTAACAATTTATCGGCACAGAACGGACGATCAAATGAAGTGGTCGCCTGAGAATATATCAAAATAATTGTGTCAGTTGTTTTTCGCACTTGAATGAAATGCTGCTAAGGATATCAAAAGACAGCGTGTTTCACTACTTATACATGGGAAAGCTGTCTTCCATATGGATGCTGGGCTTACTGATAGGGGAAGAAGAACATCAATGTATTGTTGACTCGGAGCTATTCTTGGTGTTGTTTAGCCGCAATAAAGAGAAACTTTTTTATTTAGTATGAGGTAATGTAGGGAGACGTGGCGTCATCACTTTGCTTCTAAATTCAAAGGACCGTTCATGATCTTCCAAAGGAAGCAAAAGGAAGACAGGAAGCCAAGAAAGTTATGATCGTTTTGGGTTGCGCACTTGAAAAACAGTGAACGTTATATTTTTTAAAGGCCAAAAGGCAAAATACACGAGCGCGCTGGCTTAAGTGAAATAGTGGAAATCGCTTGACTAAGATTTTAAAATAAAACTTCCTGATGAATTAACATATTTTTTAAACTCAAAAGCTTTGATTTACTCAAGCATCTCTATCCTTAAAATTCAAAAACTTTAACTAGGTTTTCCGAATAATGTCAATAAGAACGAGATTCTAATGCATGATCGTTGATAGTATAGACTTCAACTGGACAACTCGCTATTAATGTCATTTACTTTTTTTTTTTTTTACTTTAATCAAATTGAAAAAAAAAAAAACTCTTTTCTTCTATGTTAAACTAGCTCTGCGTCAATGTTGATAGTGCTTTCATCAATCACGCCTAGTTTATGAAATCTTTGTGATAAAAAATGTTTTTAAAAAGTGAAGTATATAAATTTTCTCTTCCATGCACTGTTTACCGCGTTATACGAATTCTGTCTGTATAAAATTTTATATTAATTCTACCGCCTGCGTTTCGTATCCAATTATATATATATGTGTCTTAAGTGCTTAATGCATAATTTCGCAACATGTAGCATAAATTACTGATAGTATGCTACCACGCTACTGCTCGACCGCTCTATGTTGTAGTGTAGCAGTATAAAATTCTGAAAACTGACCCCACACACGCCAAATTTAGAAAGAGAGAGCAAACGAAAAAAAAGAAAAATTATACAAATAAACAATTTTATAAAACAATTTATGTTAATTGAGTCATTTCTAATATAAATGCGTACGCATTTAAAAAAAAAAAACAAT
Organism: Glossina fuscipes; assembly: GCF_014805625.2. Classification (NCBI taxonomy): domain Eukaryota; kingdom Metazoa; phylum Arthropoda; class Insecta; order Diptera; family Glossinidae; genus Glossina; species Glossina fuscipes. Next base: position 1,202,293 of record NW_023998421.1, on the reverse strand, counting down.
TCCACTGCATGAATTGTTTATAACATAGAGGAAACTTTTATTTTATAATGACCGTTCCAATCTGTAAAGAATAAGGTGGTGCTTAAAAATTTCATAACTAAAGAGATGTATAAACCGATCATTAAGCATAGCCTACACCATCCTCTAGGTTATTACAATTCCTAAAACGAGAGGAGTTATTATTCTCCTTCTATCGTGGCCACGGGTCACCATTAAATATAAATTCATATAACAAGTTTTCGAAATAAGGCGTCCTATGGAACCTGGTAGAAAAACTGATCCGATCTATACCACCTTTAAGAGAGTTCCTTCCTTGGACCAAAACACGCCAATATATATCAAAGTTCATCAAAATTTCTCGCAAAACAGTGTTTTATAGGTGAACCACAAGAAAACGAGGCAGACAGACAGACAAGCTTAGATCGCTACAGGAAGTGATTCTGAATCGAGAAGGTGGATCTATCCCAAGTCGTTTTAGATCTTGCATATACCTTTATACCATAAGTAGTGTAGAGTATAATCAGATTTTTTTTTTTGCGATATGGGTCCGCTTCTAAAAAATATACCTACAATGTCCAAATTTGATACAGTTAATTTTTATATCAAATGGCTATTATGAACCAATTTTCATTATAAAACATTAAAAATGTGTGTGTAAAGGCACACTTTGCGTAGAAAGGGTTTGTCTAGTTTCAAAATATACAAAGTGAAGTGACGGGAACTCAGCTTCGTCAATTTGAATCTGAGAAAATAATTTGGACTAATTTTAGTGGGACAAAAAATTCTTTAGTCAAGAATTGTCTTAGTCTGACTTGACAGATATGCAAGATCACCCTTTTAAAATACATTCGTCAGAAATTAAAAACGAAATTAAAAGCATATTATTAAAAATTTGGAAAGCAGCGGAAAAATTTAATTTCATCGTGAATTTTCTGCCTCATCTAAGACTCTCTAGCTGTTAAGAAAATTTAGATGCGACAACTGTTATAATTGCTGACAATAATAAATTATAGTAATGTGTCAGATGCAGCATCATCATCAGTTTTTGATTGACGTCACGATCATACGATGCAATTTATAATAATAATTATTAATATATATATATATTTATATAAGGCAAAAGTCATTAATAATTAAGGTTTAATGAAAAAAACGTGAGAATTTAATTTCAAGTACTTTACACGCTCATCTCAGAAGGAGATATAGCGTCAGAGAATATATATACATGTCCTATCATAGGCTTGGAGCCTGATGTGTGCATCAATTACTCTACAAAGCACTTATGAAAATCTGATCATATTTCGGGAATATTAATGCCTCTGTTTCTCAAACTGTTCTATCCCGTGAAATCTCAAATTATTCAAAGTTCTTTAGCTAACGCGTCGAAAATGGACTAATATTCGCAAGTCTAGGAACTTCTCTAATAAAAGTTCAATAGTTTATTTGTAAACGAACTGCCTTGCTAAGGGACCTATAAAAAAATAAACTTTGATTTCAAAATTTCCATCTCTAGTTAGAGGATTAAATAGCATAATCCATTCTAGAGGGAGTTTTTGGATGCTGACACTAAACTCGCTGGAAATGTATAGAGTAGCAGTACATTGCTTCGTTACTATTTGCTTTTGCTTCTAGGTTTCTTTTGTCTCAAAAATATTTAAGAAGAAAGAAGACGTCTTCTTGTTAAAGTTTACTGAACGATGCACTCAAAGCCATGTAACGTTGATCACTACTCATTAAGTAATGTGATTACGAATCGATTGAGATCAATTGTCATTATTGACTACGGATACTATTCTATACCATTATAACATAAATATAACGTCAGTTTTTATAGTCAAATAATTATTATCATTATATATGAACTCAACAAAATCCTACGTAAACCGTCACGTTGTGTATATATGACGACATCCTAAACAGAGAATTTGAAGGCATTCGGAAAGTCATTTTTTGTGTTGGCTAAACTGATACTATTTATGTACTTATTTAGCCGTAAAATAGGAAAGATTTTTTTTTATTAGAGTCGCGCCGGCTAACCCTTGGCTTACCGGAGAGGTCCGGTAAATGTCTCTGGTATCGCCATATTCTTATTTTGTTCGAAAATTACGAAAAAAAAAAACGAATGGTCGAGAACCCGCTCTGTTGCTAGAGTGGCCTTACAAAATGTGCCGAGCTGTTTGTTGATTATAAAATTTCATTTGACAAATTACTTGCTTTTTTGGTAGCGAGGTGTCTGCCTGATTTTCTTGCATCTCAGAGAAAGGCATGAGAATATACAAGGGGCGGTGTAGAAGATTCTATTCTACAATTACAGTCATATAGTAACGTTTATGCTGCAAATTGCTCACTTAATGGAAAAGTTTTTAGAAAAAAACAAACAAAGAAATAAGTGTACGGGTTTAATAGCAAGGAGTAGGCATAGTACAAACAAGCATAATTTTTTCTACAAATTCATCCTAGCATATCATAGATATAACACGGATTCATATCTGTATGAATACTAATGTGGCGGAAAGGTTATTATAAAAATTTTTATTTTTTTAAATTTGCTTAACATAAAAGCTCTTGAACCACTTTAACTGCTCTTTAAAGAGAATCTGCTAAGCAACGAAATTTAAAATGTAAAACAAAACTCGACATTATAGGGGGGCTTAAGTTCTAAAGAACTAGTTGTAAAATTAAGAAACGGACGGAGGGACATACATAATGCACTCCCGGCCGTTTAATCTTAGAATTTTTCTGTGGTGAAGAAGGTTGCTGCAGCACTTACTGCACTATTATAATGAGTCTTTAGTCAAATTTTCGAAAGACTGAATTGGAACAGTCCAACAGGTCTTAGTGCAGCAAAACGTACGTACAGATGTTAGTCAATGTGTTAGTTATAGTACCTTCTAATGTTTTTCTTTTTTTTCAAATTCCATTTTTACGTTAAGCTTTACTAGATCTAGCAATAGGTAAACATGTTGCTGTGTGTGATAAGTTCTCACAAAAAAGCTTGAGAATTTGTATTATTTACGTAAATATTTATTTATTGCTTCTTATCGGTTGTTATTTTCATTTTTTTTTTATTTGTTTGCTTCTTTTTTTTTTTAAATATTAAATAATTGTTCAATATTATAAAAACAAAGAAATATGAGTATATATGAATTGTACAAAGGGCCTTATCTTACAAATCCAAGCAGACCATGGTTTCTGGGCAAAGTAAACTATAAAGTTTACATATATATATATATATATATGTGTGAACTTAGAAATAAATCAGAAATTATCAGAATTTTTATTTGCTTTCATTGCTGGCGCTATTATGTCTTGCATTGTTTCTTATAAATCGAGGTCATATTTTCTTTTAAGTTATAAACAAAACATTTTGCATGAGTTTAACGCGTGCTCTCAACGGAATAAATAATTTGCGTTTCATTTTAATTAAACCTAACCTAATGCAAGACTATTATCTAGAAAACAACATTAGAAATAATAGGTAATGCACAGAATTTTCTTGCATAATTTTTTTTTTTTTTTTTTTTTTTGGCACTACTCTCCACCGATTTTCCTAAAGAATATTATTGAGCAGTGCGTGTGTTTGAGCCATGTCTGCTATTAGAACTTTTCCAAATGTGTCAAAGTCGATATACAAGGCTAAAATAATTGAGAGGGCTTCATTTGTGTCCGCACATTAAATTTGAAAATATATATGCGTTGCTTGTGTTTGCTGTCATATAATATACCTACGATTACTAGAAAGCTACAAAATGTAGAAAAAAGTGAGAAAATTATATTCGGTCGCACCATTCTCTATTCTAAAAAAAGAAAAAGGCCTAAATTTCCATTCTCCAAAATATTGGGTGCGCGTGGCAGCTTCCTTCTATTTGGTGGTATGCGTAGATTGTGAGTAATAAGCAAAAAACACAAGCGGCACATGCGTTTTCGGTTTATGTTGTATGACAGGCGTGTCCTTTGACCTGCTTTTCAAATTCTTTACAAAATTTTAAGGCAATAGTACAAATACTATACAGGCAAACAGTTGGACAGATTAGACATGCTTAGCCGCATATCGACATTGCTTGGTCGAATACCTTATGAGAGCTTTTGAAGCTTGTTTTCGATCTTTTTAGAGGTATTGACAGAAACGATGACATTTATTGCGTAGGCGTGACTACACCATCGTCCACAGAACATACTTAGCGATTTTTACAGCTTTATTTCCTACAGTTTGCAGTGACCTTTGAAAAGACACCGATTAGGACCGTTTAGAACAGGCGAAGCCTTCTCATGTTTCTGCTTCGATTTGACTCTTTCAACACCTACCTGCTTACAGGTCTGCTAAATTTGAAGCTGATAACTTCGTTTTTACGGCCGGAAAAATATTTACAACAAACATTACAAAGACGGACATACAGCCAGACTGACTCAGAATTGCTGATCAAGAATATATATATATTTTGCAGGGTCTCTGAAGCTTCTTTCTGGCTGTTGTAACTTAATAACAAAATAAATATACTTTCATCCTTCGTTAGTAGCTATAAAAATCAAATTTTTAGCTTACGACGGATGTTAGCTGGTTTTGCCCTAAACAAATAAAGCGTGTCAAACTTTCAGATCAAGATCCGCCTATCGTTCCGTTGGAGCGTTCAAAAGTGAAATATATAAATAAAAATTAAAATGAAATTTATGTTGGTTATCATGTCTTGAAAGACATGATACACAAAAATTGTTCACTAGCACAAATTGTTCACTAGCAATTCATTCAGTCAACGATATTTACGTAAGTATAAATTGATTTTGAAAATTGGAAATTGATGAACATGATTACCTATTTATATTTGCTTTAGGCGAAGGGTTGTCTCAACAGAAAAATCCTTTTCATTTCTTTAGTTATGCTTGTAATTTAAAGTAAAACGTAGAGAAAGCACATTACATTCTAGGCACGTTTTCATAGTTCCTAGGTAAAGTCTGCTTGATGTTTATCTAAGACTTGCCGCTACAACTTTTCTGTTATAGGGGGAGCGACTTTATGCATTTATTCCGGTGACAGTGAAATTTTTAGGAGAAATTAAAGACATCCATACAAACAATGTACATTTTATTGTTACCAAGTATTTATAAATTTCTTGTTTTAGTTTTCTGTGAAAAAAAAAAAAAGTTTGTAAAGAGAAAAATCTATGAAAACTATCAATTATTTGTTAAAATCAAACATCAGAGATACTTTCACAATAATTTATGAAAATTTATGCTTATCGAAAATGCGAATAAAAAAAAAGGAAAAGAAAAAAAAGAGTTTTCACTTTGAAGAGGTAAACATTTCCAGTTCTTGATGGAAGTTTCGTTTTTTCTTATGCCGCTGTCACCATTAGTTATTAAGTTGGATTAAGAAACTATAGAAAACTATCACTTCGCAACAATAGTTAAAGCAAAGACAACCACACAAACCAATCTCTCTTGAATGGACATTATCTATAAAGACTTACTTGGTTAAGATAACAACAAGTAAATTGTTAGCAAACATTTCAAAGAATATCGTAAACAACTTTCGCAAAGCTTGTGCGCTTTTTTTCTTTCCACTTCAATAGACAAGATATTCTCACCATATAAGGCAAGAAAAGAAAATGAAAAGGTATGATGGAAAAGAAAAATGCATTGTTTTCTAGCACAAATCCTAGACAATAATAATGGTTCACAACTTGAAGTAAAACCGAAACATAATATTGGCCTAAATTACTAAACTTGGTAAAAAAGAAAGAAAGAGTGGGTATTTATCTTAAATTTATCACCATGCGAGCAAAAGAAAGTTCATAGCAGACATAACCGAAGTAAGCACTAAATTTTTCATCTAAGTCACTGGACATGCACATATAATGAAAAGAAAATATAGTCTTCATACCCGGCACTACAGGGTATTTCCTACGGTTTGAAATATCCAGAAGATACGCATATTATTATTCTCAATGAGCGTAAAATGTCAATCTACATCAGCGGTGGGCAAACTTTTTTCGTAAGGGGCCAATTTTAATGCGTAAATCACCGCGAGAGCGACAAGATTTGGTAATGAAGACAGTCCTTTGCATTGCTATGTGCGAGCAAGTTGTATTATTTGGGCTCGACGATATCACGAGCCGGTAAATGTGGCTCTTTGCCCATTTCTCCAGTGCTTGGAGAGTTTGTGGTGGCAAAAGTCAATCAAATTTGAAAAGACTGCACCGAAAATGTATGCATATGCCGGGTGTACGCCTATATTTGACTTACACATTCATTTGTTTACCACTCGGTCCGTTTCCTTGCTTACGGCGGCGCAAACTAGCACAGCCATAGATCAAGTTTGAAAATATCCACTATCCGACCAGGAGGATTAAAAAAAATACATCGCTGACTATTAGGATAAAATTTGATAAACAATTTGTCAATATCGTCGCACAGATTCGGTGACCGGCATCCAACAGAATACTTTCCACCAACAAAGAATAATAAATGCATACTGATTTTCAAATATCATGTCAAACATTTTTTATTAATTATAGCGTGAGCTCAGTGATCGGGCTTCTATCGCATATTTCACGTCGATTTTATTATGCTCTTCTCACTTTCCAATTTCCCTCAATCATTTTACTCATTGGTATAAACCGTATTTACTGCACATGCGGAAATAAACAAATATCATCGCAACTTGTCCGAGGACTTACGGTGAATTGCATCAAAAATTCGCCCTAACCTAAACAGGGCTTTTTTGATTTTTTTTGTTTTCATATCCTGTTCGAAGCCAACTGGTTTTCATATAGCGGATGGCATTTATTCAATGAGATACCAATGTAATTATGTTGCATTCGCATGAATTATTGCCGGTAATAAGTCTTGGCGTCAATTAACGTAAAGGCACGCACAAGCTTCGCTAATGAAAGGTCAAATTTTAATTTACATTTTTTGCCACTTTCGCGATATTTTCATCGCTCGTTTGCAGAAGCGATTAATTAAGTAAGTGTTCTAGAAAACTGTAATAACATACAACAAACCATAGATAGATAGTGTTAAAAACCAAATGTCGTCATTTCATTATGTTAAGATTATAATGAATGGAGACATTATAGAAAATTTTATTTATGTCAGTTAATTAATTTTCGCGTCCATGAATGTAGGGAAAAAGTCCAAAATCGAAATAATGAACATTTCAATAACCGGGGTAAGAGTGTACTTCGTCGTAAGGCCGCTTGTAAGAAATATATATGAATCGCAGTTTGATGCTCTTAACATGGTTGCCGTCGATTATCAGACAAGCGCCAATGTTTCTTTTCTGGATTTTAGCGTAAAACGCAACTACAGTATGCGATGAATTAGTTACCGAAAAAAAATTCATTTATGTCACATTTTTCCCAAAGTAACAGAAAATACGAAAACAGAAAATGGAATGGAATCGAACTCGGTTCGATATGTGGAAAAAAGAGGCTCTCAATAAACGCATTCAGATTCAATAAAAGCAGTTGAACAACCATCCTCTTTAAATAGAAGCCTCCATAGTATGAAATTGGATACATGCGGCAGTTAACTATGTCTTCTAGTTACATCACTTTCTACGATACGATATATTTCAAAATGTATTGCGACTTTTGCAGAATCAAAGCTTTCAAAGATGCATTTTTTATATGCACTTAAAAAACCTACTTACTTGCATTTATTGTTATAGCACTTGGGAACGTGTACATTTTTTCTATCACAGTCTGTAAATTAAATTTGTTGGCGGATGGTCATCATCATGTATGCTGATGATCGGTTTCCTTTGTGTGTGGACTTTGCGTTGACTTTTTTTCTTCTTTTTTTTTTTTTTAATTGTTTGTTTTGATATCAAATTTGTTGCACAAATGCTTCCTTCCATCGATATTTCTGTGTTATGATGGCTGGTGTTAAGCGAATTCAATTGTGCAAAACGAATCAATCGAGAATGTTCTATATTTAGCTTAAATAATGTTGTTGTTGCTGTACTTCAATAAAAATAGACTTGCACAAGAATGCGTAACGCCAGAGAATACTTTACTTAATTGAAGTTGCGATTTGTTATGCAAGCATATTTTAGAGAATTTTATTCGCAAATTAATTGATCGCATGAAGGCAAATTGAAGAAAAAAAATTCACTTCGTAGATGTAAAGTAGAAGAAACTCGAATGTGAAAACTTTAATACTAAAGCCTATTAACGTTCAGGTCGAAGATGCGGAAATGGACTTTAAAAACCTTGTCTTTATTTTGGATAAATTCGAACACAACGTACATCGCTGTGGTGTATTTACCTCGGTGACCTTACATACTCGTGAAGTTAGGATGCTTCCAAATTCACTCAATCGTCCGGTAATGCTTTTAAACATAGAGCTGTACACAGCTTTTAGAGCTCCTTGAATAGATCGTGGAACACATTGATGCTAATTTTTCGAACAAAATCATCTTTAGCGAGAAAACGCAAGTTCATGTTGATAGCTCGTTTAGGCGAAACAATTATTGCAGATGGGTTAGAAAATGTACAAAACACACAATTTACATACAAGGTGTCAACTAACTCTCTTTTCACATGGTACATTTGTCCCGTAGAAAACTGTCTGAAATATGTTCCATAACTCTAATCACTCGTGATACGTTTATTACGGACTGGACCAAAAATACTATGTTCAGTAGGTATATCGGATTTGTCTAGCGAAACTGTCAAGTTTAACTCAGTGGTTACCGTGGGAGTCTGTTGGGTTTTTGCTGTTATAAGGTCTATTATTAGCAGACTTTCTTTGGATTCCTCGTAACTTTTGATATCAAGTTACACGTTGAAATTTTAATGCCGGCTTCATGTCAAGATGATGAGGGAGAAAATTTTGGAAATTTCAGGCGCTCGCGGATGAAACCATGCAGCTTCCAGTTCCGTCATTATGGATTACTTTAGAAAAAGGTTGGCGTGGTGTATATAACCATCCACTTGAAATAATATTATTTTCAAAGTATATTTTTAGGTGCTTAGCCCATGATAATGTCATTTGCAAAAGTTTTTGAAAAGTAACTTCTACTTCCCTGAAGGAAAGAAGGGCGACATACTTGTGTTGCGTAAGTTTTCGCATCTTTCACGCAAAGGTGTTAGGTTAACCTTCATGTGAATGTAAAATAGCTTTCACTAAATGAATACCGCCAGGCGGTAACCTGTATCGGACTACGACCACTTGTCATCTTTGGGGTAAATTAAAAGAATATAGTGTTTAAAATATAAAACAATTAAGTTATCAGAACAGAAATTCAACTTTCGAAAGTGCATGAAAAATACAAGAAAAAAAATACAAAAAACCAACTTTACAATATAAACATCATGAAAAAATGCACTTTAATCAATAAGTATTAGGTAGGTAATTAATTAACGAATTGTAAAAGCCTTTTTTAATTTGTAAATTACGACGTTTAGCAAAATTCAATGCTAAAAGTTTAAAGTGAAATGCTGAAGAAAATGAAGAGATCGTTTTTCATGTTTCTTGCTTGAGGGAAATTATTTATAATTCAATTTGCGAAAATTTATTAAAAATTTTTTTGCAGGGCGTAATTAAAAGAAAACAGCAATATTTTCTTATTACAGTTGTTATTAAATATTTACGATCATCTTTGCAAGGAAGAGTAAAAAGATTAATAATCGTACACTTTAGCGTTTATTGCATTTCCAATATAAGTGACCTTTAAGAAATATTCTCACACAGTTAAGGTATTATCAATTTTAATCTTCATCTACATGAGTGCACTCATTAAATATTCGAGGGTGGGATCAAAATGAAAAAAAAAAATAAATAAATAAAAATACTATATAGTAATAAACAAATAAAGAAATAAAGAGAAACAAGGCAACGTAAAGAATACCTTGTTTTTAACGAAATAAATTTGCATTTTATACCAGATGATTTTCTTCTCTTCTTCTCTTCATTTTTTTTTTTTTTTTTTTTTTTTTTTTTGTAATGGGGCAAACAACAAACAAGAAAACAATAACCACTTACCATAGCTTGTTCGATTTTATTATCGATCGCAACTGCACTTGTTCCAGATGCACTGTAACGAAACGAAAAAAAGTAATATAAAGAAAAAACGATATAACAATATAATAATAATTGTTAGATAATGGAGAAAAGTACAAAGTGAAAACAATTGCTGGCTTTGAACATTGAGACTAGAATATGTATGTATGGGAATTTCGATTCGTACGACGATAAAGTTTGAAGTATCAAGAGGGGAAAAAACAAAAAATAGTCTATGCAATGTTACTTAATTCATTTTTATAAAGAAATTCGCATTTTGATTATAGCATATACTAAGGCACTTGTTAATTAATTACATTTTCTAATATAATTTCAAGTAAAAACTCAAAACGTCTGCTTTGGAAAATGCTTTTTAACTACATTTTTCCCTTGTATCAATTAACAAAATATATAATAGATTATATTTTTATGCAAAACTCTACATCGCAAAACTATAATTTGTTTAACACATGTACAATGTCTGTAGACAGTCATCCATTAAAACATTTTATATGCAATCTGCGAATTCATTTATCATTATATTTTGCAACTTGATGAACATATTATGTAATAAGTTTTAAGAAAGAAAGTTATATACGCCTTAGAGCGAACCTTCAATTTCTATAGCGTGAGCGTTTGTAATCCATAAGAGTAGAATATTCGGGAACTTGGCCGACGTGTCAATTTACAAGAAACTATGGACTTGAATTTTTGTAGACTTTTTTGATTGAGCGAAATCTATCTTTAAAGCAAAAGCCCGAAACCCAATTTTGAAGAACTTCCAAAGGCATTTGTGACGTGGCACGCAAGTGTGATTAGCTTTATTATGCAGAAGAAATTTTCACTTCCTTTTATCTGCTCTTTCAGTAATTACTAGCTGCATGAGTAGCCGAGTAGTTGGGAACCGGAACTACCAAGTAAGTGTTGGCGGATTCAAATCCCAGTGTGATAGGACTTCCTTTGGTCGGAGCTGTAGTGGGTGCTCAGTCAGAGAACGTGTACACCACTAGTCTGCAGTCAACAACGTTGCTATTTCTTTCTCTTTCCTCGCTTACTTTCGACTGTTCCCGTGTTACATGTATAGGGGAAGCACCCCATTGCGATTGATCATATTAAAGCAAAAAAAAAGAAAAAAAAAAAAAAAAAAAGATTACGAGCTTAGCACTCACATAAATTTTGACCATTTGCAAAATTTCATGCTTGATATTCAAATCAGAATCCTATTCGATGTCGATTTTAAACGATTTTTGGACATTTTCAAACAATCGTACGTACCATCGCGGACGTAAGTTAAGTAAATCTCACATTGACAGTGAATGTACACATTTTATAAAGTGGTTTTTGTTGTTTCTCTTTCTGGGCATTACGAACGGAATGAGGTAATTATTATACCTCGCAATGACGTTTATAAATAAAGAGAGATTATGAGAAACTAATATTTTTCTTCTTCTTTTTGTGTATTTGTTTCGTTTGTTTGTCTAATTATATCATGAATTTTTATTGATAATTATGACGTGGACTTTTCTATGTTTTTGTTGAAGTTTTGTTAATTTTTCATGTGAATTCTATTATGTAAGCGTTTATGCGAATGTTTTTCTACCGCTGTGTAATGTGTTTTTTTTTTTTTTTCATTTTATGCAATAATATAATTTGTTAATAATATAGTGTGTGAGGATAATTTATGTTTCTTGTATTTTATTTATTTATTTATTTTTTTTTTGATAACTATGTGTATGTGCTATGTGTTAGTCTAAGTATAAATATAAAATTATTGCAAACGATTGATTGCTTGTTATGCACTTTTTCAGGTCAATTTAGCATGTGTTGAAAAATCATAAAAATAAATTCATTAATAAATTGCATAATAAATTATAATCAAGTTATAATGATGATAAACAGAAATGTAGAGTTGATAAACACCTTGAAAAGAATGCATAATATATTTACTAACACTAAATAGAGGAAAATCTCACAATGAATTGGTTGATTGCGGTACTTCGAATCGAAGTACGTTGCAGCCAAATATTTTCATGATGGGCATAAGTGTTTGCCCAACATTTTGTGATATTTATCCTGTATCGTTTTGTTATTATGGAATTCATTTTTAGAAGCTTCTTTTTTTTTGTAAATAATCTTAAAAAGCCGTCTTCCGCCGTCTAGCCCGTTTATGTGGGGTCATCCATTTTATAGTTTCGAAATGAAATATAAATATAACACGCTTCGGATTGAGATTCGGAACATTTTTCTTTCAATATGTTGCTCGTATCTTTTATTGTTTGTGGAACACAACAATACATATATAGAGTCGTACAGCGTACAGTAATTGTTACAACTTATTGCGATTGCAATGAACCCAAGGTTAAGTTTCACGTATGTGGGGCGAGGTTCAATTTTGGTAAAATAATTTTATAAATGTAAAGATTATTGCCCCGTTAGAGTGAACAAGACATATCTGGTATTCCTAAAGGACTTCTACGTATACAACAACGCCTATTGGGTGTGACTTGCGGGCCAAAAAAATAGAATTGCTATTATCGCCATTGGAGAAACACAATAAATAATTTTTTGTGGAAAAATGTAAAAGGTTTCGGCTTGGATATCATGTGGTTTCAACAAAATGTTGCCACATGCCATACAATTTGTGGCAGAAAAAAGCCAACGATAGTGTAATGTCCAATAGCGTATACGTGAATCTGCCATAGCTACAAAGACAAAGCGATACCAACCCACTGTTGGACTTTATACTTGGAGGTTATTGTTGAGCATTGCCTTATTCCAATAAAACATGAACTCTCAGCGAACCCATTTCCCAACATTGTTGGTGCTGATGGTGAAACTAGAGCGGGTTTATGTGAATATGTGGAAAAAATTAGTGTATCAGTATTAAATTGTGACAGAGATTCAGAGACAGTGAAGAATGCTATGAACGAAAATTCAAGTTCTTTTACCACAGAAAAAAAATCAACTATTTGATGACTCTATATAGACATCGTAGCTACCAAAATTTCCAACGTCGCAACGATATGAATCCGATATGCGTCCATACATTATTTGCTTACATATACTTGAAATGATTTGCGAATTTCCCTTGATTTTGATTTCTGAAATGTTTCTCTCTTCTCAATCTAGCCAGTCAGCACTTACGAAAGAAATCCAATTGAATAAAGGCCTTGGTCAACATTCGAATCAGTTTTGATGACTGAGTGGATTGATACTGATCGTAAAATTAACCAATCAATAGATTCAATGCAGTCACCAAAACCGTGTGGACTTATTGACTGGTTTGGTGAAAGAGGAAGCAATTTTAACTAAGCTAAATTCAGGATAGTCAACCATAAGTTGATATGTTAAAGGAGAGTGTTCTGCATAAAAGTTAGCTTTTGCTCGGAAGAAATTTGTGCCTGAGATAGAATGTATCTTTATTCCAGCAAATGGACGTCGAGAAACTGACTCTAACTCGCTCTAAGTTTGCAGTACAGGCGCAAAAAAGCTACGAACGAAGTCTAACGACTACTGATTTCTGCAAATAAATTTACAGAAGTTCACATAGCGGCTTCAATTCTGTGCTATTACTAAAGTCGAGCTGCTTGCAGTAATTAGCAGTATCTGTACTAAAATTTCATCGTGGGTTTCTGCGACAGTAGCATTGTTTTCAAATATCTTCGGCTTTTCAATTACATTTTTTACTTATTATTTACCTAATTATTAAATGTTATTAACTAAAAATTTTAATAAATAAATTCCAAGTAATTATAAAGCATGATTTTCAGTTCTGTTCAATAATGAAATGCTTTGAATCATATAATTCTTAATAAATTAAACTGATTGCAGTAAATCCTTCCCATCTCGCAGATATAATGAATTCATTTTTATTATTCATTTCAACCTTGAATTTTGTGATTACAGTGAAGGGAAAAATAAAAAATATCTCGTTATTTTGCTTTTAATGCATTAAAAATGAAAAAAAAATCAATAGATTTTTTACTTATGATTGACATAATAATATATAATTAAAAGTCTTTTTCTTAAGCACTTTGGAACGACGTCGTTTGTTTCAACAACAAGATCTCGAGAATATATGGAAATGAAAAAAAAAAAAAAAATTTATAAAATATATTAGTGAATTCAAGGACTTGACACACATTTCTGTATAGACATCACCGCACCACACGGTAGATATTCAGCCAAGAAACAAGTTGTGATTAACTATATAATGCAAAGTAAATACTATTTAAAAATGGCTAAATTTACTTTTTCAGAAAGAGAAAATTTGCGAGTTTGAAGTACCAAAACTAACATTAGAAAAAATGGAATCAATGCCTGGATTACTATTGACAAGTTTTTCACCTGGAATGACTTTATTAGGAGTGACGAGCGAAGGCGTAGGGAATTACGTTTTTTTTTACTTGCTTTCTATCTTATCCGTATCAATGAAGGAGTTGAAACTTTTAACGCCGTACCAATGAAGGAGTTGAAACCTTTACGATTTAGAAGATTTACTCCTCCTTCCAGAGACAGAAATAAAAGCGAAAATTTGCTTATTTTCTATGACAAAGGAAGTCATATAATCTTTTTTCCTAGTCGTGAGGTATATCAAGATATTATTATAATATTCATGGCATTGTGGGATCAAAATTTACCTTGATTATACCCTACAGCACTTGTGGTACGAGAATTTAGTAAGCTTATGCGATCCCCGGAAGGACTTGAGGCTGACTCACCTCTTATTATACCGATCGGTTTAGAACTGTTGTTTGCATCGATCTAAGCCTGTCTGTCCGTCTGCCTCTCTTGGGTTTTGTGCTCAAGTAACGAGCCGCAATTTATATTTAGACAAAATTTATTATATAGTGTTACAAATGAATTAACGATGTTTGCTACGGTAACGAATACCACAAACGGTATACGGACCCAAGACATATTTTATGAGATTTTGCGGATATTTATTGTAAGAAAAACGGGAACATTGACACGATTAAAGGGGTAAAAGAATTATACAACAATAGTGCTTGGCTTTAAAAAACTAAAGAGATCTGAGATCATATAAATGCTACGAAGTGAAGTAGCTTAAGACATTTGACTGAAGGTAGAAGGTTTTAGACATTGAAATCCCTGTGATAGCTTGTCGCTTTACAGATTAATTTATAGCTGAAAATTTCCAATAACTTTCTTCTTTTTTTTTCGTACCATTATGGACAGATTACTACTTCAGAATCGAATTGTCAAACTTATTGCAGATCAAACGTACAAATTCATCAAGAATTTTATTATACGCGGAAATGCTCTCAATGGATTCGGCAATTTACCGAATCATATCTCTAATGGTATACTAAAAAGACAATATGGCTACATACAGACACACTTTCAAAATACTCAATTTTTTAAAGGTTACTGCTATCAAGAAGCATTAAAATGTATACATTTTAAAAATATGGAAATGTGCATAAAAACGGTTCGAAAAAAAAAAAATAAAAATAAAATAAAATAATACATATTTTTTTTAAATGTGCAATAACAACAACACCATCATCCAACCCAAAATATTTATATTATTCCGTTTTGTATGCATAATCAGCGGTTGCGTTTATTGGCAAATGTTATTATAATTCGCATATATATCTAGAGTTGATGTTGACGGAATGCCATGACAACAACAATAATAATAATAATATCATAATATACATATTAATGTCAACAACGGATATTGCATTTTCACAGGTTCGGTCATTGACTTGGCCATATATGAAAAATTTTGCTTATAAATGCATATACAGACACATATACATATCATTAGCGAAACACCTTCAACGATGCTTAATTTGTGCAAAGTGATGAGAGAGAGATGATAATGTCCTGCAATTTAATATAGCAAACAAAACTAAAAATAGACGTTTCGTATTCATAGACAACTCATGTTGTTATTGAAGTTATTATCATAATCAATATTTAAAAATAATAAAAACAAATTTATTTTCATTTTGCACATTAGTTTAGTCAAGGCGTACGTAAATAGTTTTGTTTTTAATTTTTTTTTTAATTATTAACACATTTTAATTGTGTTAAATGAACTAAAATAAAATTCAAGACAAATAAAAAGAAATTAGCATTAATTAAAACGATAAGAGTGCTAAAGTTAAATTGGAATTTGAATAGAAAAGTCATTGATTAACTTATATAAACACGCAAATTAAGAACTCCGTTAAATGATGACAACGTCTTCATACGCATGTTATGCTTGCATCAGACACCTCCATTAAAATGTCGCAAATAATGCCGCCCGTAGTTCGAACACAAGATATTAAGACGGACTGCCCAAGCTTAGGTCGGCATAATAAGATGTGGGGCATACACTACTTCTTGTGCGTACAAACTTAGCGTATCCTTGTCCGAGAAGTGCAATTTAGAGCAATTGCTGCTCGTTCGTTTGCCGCACAAATTAGATGATTTCGACTTGGACAATATTTGGTTTCAACATACTCGTACAATGTTGCCAATGTTGCCAATTTACTGACAGAAAAGTTCAATGACAGTGTGATGTCTAGAAATGTCGGTTTAAACTGGCCATCAAAATCATATGATAAAACTCAATTGGACTTTTTCCTTTATGGCTATGCTAGGTCATTTGTCTTCTCCAATGAACTAAATTCAAACTTATTCATATTAACGATGAAATAAGAGCAGATGTATGTGGAAAAGAAGCCAAAAATTGTTGTTCGGGAATAGAATACGCATAAAAATTCACACACAGTCATTTACATGATGATATCGTTTTTAAATAAAAAGGGCATGACCAAAATATAGAAAATGGAAAAAAAAATCATATTGAGATCTTTTTCGTTCCAAACTGATCACTCTGTATATATATGTATGTATATACCATATACAATATGTTCCCATTTTAAAACTTTTACCAATTTTTAAATTTTCCATGTTTTTAATTTGAAGAAAAGTATTATTTCGTATAGAATTCAGTTTGTTGTCGCCGTATGCAACAACATAACATAAAACATCATTCAGTATAAGTCCGTAAGACGACATGCGGATGTGAAACAACCATTGAGGAATCTTTAGATGACAGGGTACCAGTCTCCAAAGAGATATGTGTCGACATTTCATGACATTCTGACAATTAGTTTGCAAGCTACAGTTATTTTAAATACGCTACTTTTGTCTTCTTCAGCGTTCTTTTGCGTTCAGCTCGCATCATTAAAACAAGTGTTAAGTTGTAAACTAATGAACGGTAATGTCACACACACACACACACACACACACACACACACATTTTGATACATTTCGTATGAAGGCTGGTAATATCGAAAATCATATGGATTCGTCAATCGTCATTCTCTATATCTATATGTTATCCTACGACCTTATTGAGTGGAGTCTAGTATGAAGGCCTTTTCTCCTGAAAGTTGAAACATTTTGACGGAATGAATGGATCCACATCCGTTCGTAGTAGTGGGTATAACAAAGGGTTGCGGAAAAAAGTGCTACAAAGTTTGGTGCGAGGTATACATTAAGAAGAAAATTATACTTCTTTCTCTGCATACTTCCAATTCCAAAAAGTGTAAAGAAATTTGTAAACTTTTAAAAATCGTAGCATTTTTAATCAGCGCAGAGCTTCAATTTGATCTCAACTTGATCTATTTGGTTCGAATTGTTACAAGCCCAAAATTGAAGCCAAAATTTCTGCAAATTTTTTTGCTGCATTTTATGGACGTAAACAGCCCCCAAATATATCTGCCATAGCAGAAAAATGAATGAATTTTGTTAGTATTTTTATCAATAATTTGCAATCCGTGGCAAATATTTTATATAAGATTTGTTACGAACAGGGTTAGACTCAGAGACTCAATCGTGCGAATATCAAACATTTGTTTTTAAATTATATGATTTTTTTAGACAAATTATATATAATAAGAATCGTGCAATTATATAGCGAGCGCTTGCGGCAAAATTACAGATAACTGTATTGACATTTTGTTTCTTGCAATATACAAAACGCTACATAGAAATGCTAAAGTATCAAAAATCTACACGACTAAAGCGCGCAAAAGCGAAAAAACAAAAAGCTACATAATGAGGGTTCATTGCAACACAACAACGAGGCAAAGCATTGCAATGCAAGGCAAACGCATACGGCACGAAAATCTCATGAATTTACTATTACCGCTGGCATTTGAACAAATAAAATAAAAATAGAGAAAAAAAAAAACGGCGTTTGCCAAAATTTACAAAATAAGGAATTTTCAGATTTCTTTAAAAAAAAAAAAAAACAAAAAACAAATTGAAATTTTAGTTAGTATAAAATTGAAACTTTTCTTTTCGACATCAAAACAAAGTTGAAATATTTTTGGAAAATTTTTACAAATGCATATGAAAAAAAGCGCTCTGCTCTGTTGGGAATTTGCAATCACTTATATGTGTACTTCACTCGAATATTTTTTTTTATTTTTTTTGCCGATTGATATCAACATTTGGGAATTTCAATAAATATCAAGCCAGAAATTTCTCGTTAAGCATATTTTTTTAAATTGCCGGAAATAAACATTTAAAAGAAATTGAATTCCTTAAAAAAAAAAAAAACAAGCAAAAAAAAAAAACGCAAATCAGCAAAATACAAAAGTTTCTTTTATATATAGAACAATGTAAATAACACGAAGAGCGACAAAAAAAAGCAATACAAAGTCAGCGTATTTATCTTAAAGAAAGAAAAAAAAAGACAAATATTTGTTTCCTTACAAAAAAAAAAAAAAAAAAAAAAAAAAACTTATTTAACGAAAAAGAAAGAGAAAACAACACTTTTGTTTTCTTGTCATCACTATCAACAACAACAACAACAACAATTATATTGTAACCGAAATAATGTAAACACTTTAGAAAACCACTAAGAGATGATGCTGAAGAAAAGCAAAAGGAGGACGAGAGTACTTCGGTTCACTTTGTTCGCATGTGTGCTTGCGGTTAATGTCTTTACATTTGTTTGGTCATTTCTGCATCATTACAAACCTCTAAGAATCTATAACCAAAACGAAGAAAAAAAAAAGATGCAAGCTCACATCACTTCACTAGACGTTTCGTTATAATTCTAAAACACTTAATGTACGCGCTGTTGAGTGTCGAGTGCTTTCTGGGTGTGTTGTGTATGTTTTTTTCTTTATTTTTATTTTTTTTGGCTCAAGTGTTTATTTACATTTTTCACGCAGTATAAATAACCACTTGAAAATATTGCTTTTTTGTTTTTCTTCTCTTCTTCTGGTAATAATTAAATGCAAAACAAAAATAAACCAAATGAATAAAGAAGACGCGCAACAACAGCGAGAGCAGACAAATGAAGCGGAGAGTGTAGAGTGCGGTCAATCGTGAATTTATTGACTTTCTTCTCGAAGACATCTTTGGACCGACAACGATAAATCTTTATAAAGAATATACGAAATTTCAACGAGTCTCTTAACACTTTCGTGGACAGCAAAAATTTCATCGAGATAAAAAAAATTACATCAATTCATCATCACTTGTGATTTTCAAAATCTGCGTGAATACATTTTCTAGGAGTAGTTAGAAGATCACATTTTTTATGAATATAGGTATGTGCAACGAATGCTATTAGCTAGCATTCGAGACAATATGGATCAAATTTCTCAACTGACATGAGGGGTAATGAGAGAATCTGCTGTCTTTCTAATGTACAACAATTAACAAGATTATGTGATAATTAGCTTTAAGATTAGAACGTTATAGCATTCATGTCATTTTGCATCATAAGGAAAGCGATAGCGTTCACGTCGGCAAACATGTTGACCGGAAGTGTCGCCATTCCACTATTAGCGGTTAGTGCAATTAAACCTAATTTCCGCGAGATTCTGCTGAGAAGGACCCCTAGAAGGAAAGAAGGAAGGAAAGATCCATATATGTTTGCATAGAGTTTAAGACCAATAGGTACTATTGATTTTAAGTTACATTTTATTACCAATGGTGCGGTGTGATCATTAGCTAAAAAGAACATATGCCAGGTTGTTAATCCCAATTTTTTATAAGCCTGATCCGTCCAAAACCCCATCCACTAGAGACAAAAATCGAACCTACGATGGGTGTATAAACGCATTGAGGACTTATCCACAATCCCGTTCGGTACAGACAACAAACGAACCTTCAATCTGCAGTAGCTTATGTAGGCCTAAGCTTAACCCTTTTAGTGCCATACATATTTTACCAAAATAAAAATGCCCGGCTAAAAATGTCAGTAAAAAAGTGCATTTTTATAAATAATTTATATGAACAAGAGAAATATTCACCATTTCCGTTACAATACACCAATATCCATAATTTTTTCAACATTCTCTTCAAAAGATTTTATACTATGATAATAAAAACACAGAAATTGAATACTACATATTTATTGACAAGAAAATTACAGAAAGTGTATGCAAAATAAACAAGATTTATTTACAATCATGTTTTTCAACAAAACGTGGCATTTGGATCGTAAGGTCATCCTCACTATCGCTACTGTCACTAATAACACGCAATCTCCGATTGGCAGGAACCACAATATCACTTCCGCTATCGTTCTCGTAATCATTAACGCAGTTTTCAAATTGTTCTATCATTTCAACTTCCGTGTCAGAAAATTCACTTGTGTCCGACATTTTGAAATCAAAATTAGAAATATTAAAAAAATAATAATCACGATGTTTATATAAAAAAAAATGCTATCGAAAATAGTTAGAGCGCAATATAATGAATAAAAATACGGCCGTCACCTGCGCGCTCCAAAAGTGAAATGTCAAAATTAGCGCTATCGCGTCGATGGCATTTTTCACATCTAGCGAGAGCAGCGCGACGGCGCTCCTTGGCACTACAAGGGTTAAGCACATTACAAGCATTTAAAAGTTGACCGCAAAAATCTGCAAAAAATCGTCCGCCAGAAATTAAATCTTCTTGAGAATCTATTGCACGTAACGAATGTAGTGAGTGAGTAAACAGTTCCCATAACTATTCACAACAATTAAAATACAATCGAGGGCGATTGGCTAATTAACATAACATTGGTAAGCAAGCTCGTAACATTGCGACAAATGCTCAAGGTTACTTTTTAAATAAAACATTTGTAAGTTTTTTCCTTTGCTAATCTACAATTGCCGAATAAAACATGCAACAGATCTGCTATCGTATTCGAAAATTGACATTGAAAATGGGCCAAATCGGGCGAAGGACACGCTTGCAGTACCACTGCTTTCAAAGCTTATTCTTTACAATCTGCAACAAGAAAACTACAAAAATTGTCACGCGAGTTCTGTGGTCAATTTTATTATATCTGTACAAAAGTGTTCGTAGCGAAGCTTCACAAAATATGTATATTCCTGACAAGTGTGAAATTCGGGCCCCGCCTAAGCATGTCCATCTGTCCGTTTGCCCACCTGCGCAATATATATGGTAAATATACTTTCCAGTCCCTAAAAATGAAGATATGAACTTCAAATTCGTCAGAATGATTGGACGCAGGTTTGAGTTGAAAGTCAATGGACAGGCGTGCTTGCAATAAGAACGTTTCTGTTTTGTGGCTTCTTCGGTCATTGCTCATAAATTTCAGTAAACATAGGGTAAAAAATTTCTATTTCCATTATGCAAAAGTGAGCAAAAGTACATTGTTAGGAGGTGGAAAAATATAGTTTTTTGTACACTCTGCCTTAGGCTAGGTGGGTATAAAAGATTCGGGACTGGTCGAGTATAATTTTCGCATTTGTTTTTTTCTTTTTTACAAAATGAAACCAAATATATTGCAGCGGATATGAAGTTTTGCGCTGCCGAGTTAGTAGAAGATTTTTTGTTCAAATTCTACCAGACCCTGCAATCAAGAATATCATTCGTGCAGTGGAGTGAACTTTTTGTCATACATTGCAGAAATATTCTATGTAGAAAATACGAAAAATGTACTATGAATGATTTTTTATTCAAATTTTACTTGCGATTTGCTGCTCTACCTTAAATGATGTCCTGCCATTCGCGTAGTCCTTTTCTTTTAATAAAATATTTTGGTATAATATTTGCGATATAATATTATCATAGTCAAGCCTATAATATAAAGTTTAATTCAGTTAAATTTCTTTTATTGTAGTTTTCCTTTATATATACGTGTCAATCGATCAATAAGTGACATTTGTAAACATAACTGATTCCATTATGGTTGCGCGGAGATAAATTGAACTTGAAACTAACTTTCATTTATCGATCAACATAGCCCTTGTGTCTAACGCTTAATAATCATTCTTGTCAATGCCAACCAATAACCTAAGTATCTCAAAACAAAATTATATTCCAAATATTGCCAAAATGTATGAAATCAATCCAATAATCAAATATATATTGCTGCGATGTCAGAGTTTCAAATATCATTAAAAACTAAAAGCATTGTTTGTTATTATCAACTTAATCTCACTATTAGATAACTTTACTTGTAGTTTAATTTACGGTCAAGGGATATATTTTTTAAATCTTCCCAGTTTTGATTTCTTTGGATGGATAAGTTTTATTTTTTCCTTAAAACATAAATTTGCTCAGTATTCAGGTTAAATAGATGTGTACGTCCATGACCTATTCGTTGTTATAATGCATTTAAGTATTCAATCTTAAAAATATCGCCCATACAATATGAACACATCCACATGAACTCAAAAACACATAAAGAAAAAAAAAAATATCTTTTTCCTCTCATTCAATTTTAATAAGCTTCAACTAAAATTTTACTACTATTGTTGTTGTTTATCATTAAAATAAAGATCACGTCATCATCGTTACAAACTAAAATCAAATCTATAAGAAAAAAACTTAAAAAAAAAATCTGGTTTTCTTTTCTATTTTACTGGTGGCTGCATTCGCTTTGTCTTTTCAAATTTATGGTTAATTTGGCATATATATGTATAACCAAGCTTGTGTGGATGCATATATGTATGTATTAGAGAGTCTTCACACATATACATAACAAAACGAAAAGGAAGTAAAATCTATGTAATTTATGTTTAAAAATAGATGATCACAACTGACAAAAAATACAAAGGCAAAGATGAAGTGATAGTTACACAAACTAACTGGTAGTTGGCTACTGTTATTGTAGTGCATAAGTGTTTATGTTGGGGTACATATCGCAAACAAAAAACCACTTTTACGGGTTACAAACAACATAAGGTAGAAACAGCCCGCTTAACCACCAACATTTTTATAAGACATGTCGGTCTATAAAAGAAAAAAACATATATATATATATATATATATTCATATTAAACACATTACTACTCCACCTATAATATGAATGGGGGAACATCTTATGTACATACTCTGTTGAAATTGTCTCTAGAAAATCTACATAGTTACGATTCATGTTGGCAAAGCAACGGCTTGCATGGCATGGCGGCAACATATGTCGATAATATATATACGCTAGGAGTTTGAATAGAAAACTTGACTGCTTTCATGAGTATAAAAAAAAAGCCTGTAGGCCGCCTCTAAAAACAGACGACAGCACCGATAATAAAAAAAACGTAAAAACGTCAGCAACAAACATATTCGCTTAACAAAGAGAAAGGAAACGAGAAAAAGTAGAGAAAATCAGGTCATCACATACTTACTGTTACAAACTATAAAGCATTGCTTTAAATATATGTTGCGACTTTGTATGATGTTTGTACCGGATTTTTAGTGTATCTCTCGAAAATGATTTAAAAACTCCAGGGCTGGCAAGAAAGTAATTTCAGTCACTTTTTTTATATGACATATGAAACATTTTAAAAACATTTGTGCCAACGTAATTTCCGATCCTTTTCAAGTAAAATTTGAGCTAGCTTGGAAAATTTTGCAAACTAAATTTGACGACGTAGTCATACTCGTTTTGCGGAAAAAAGTTGAACCGGCTTTAATGTGTGTTTTTCTGCCGAAGCTTGTAGATAGTATATCTACAGGGTGATTACGATGCAGAAAGTGAATCTTTTTAATGCATTTTTTGTGTCATCCTACAGGTGAAAGTAACTGTTCTATCGTGAATTGTGATTGCATTGGAAAGCCAATTTATCACTAAGAATGGCCACTATAGAGCTCCGCTCCGTTCGCATTAAGCTTGTAGATAGTTCTGAGGAGTAAGGAATTTCCGATATTCTGATATAAAAAAAATTGAATCTTTTTGTTTGTGGGAAGATTGGATTAGTTTTATTTTCTAACTTTTTCATCTTAATCGGTCGTAAAACATACATGCGAACAAGACATACTTTGCTAGCATAGGCATCTCGCTAGTTTTGATATTAATTGTATTAGATGTACAAAGGAATTCTGTAAATTGATATCGGTGGCTTCATAAAACGAGCACGAACGCATTCATCGCTTCCAAACTTTTGAGTACACATAGCTCGCTTAGATAGTTTCGCTTGTACAACAAAAGCTTTAGTTTTTTATAAGCTGTCGTTCTGGGTACACCATTAAAATGGGTAAAGAAGAGATGGTGGAAGACTGGTGGAAGCAGTAATGGTACAGTAGACTATGAAACAGTTAGAAAATGATTTGAGAGATTTCATTTAGATAATGTTGCCCTTTAAGAAAATGAAAATTTAGAGGTGATCTTCAACTACAGCTGAGAGAATATCTCGCGAATGCGGCACATTCGTCAGACCTGTAACTTTCTGTTTACCACTTGTTTAGATCGTTGCGATCACATTTACCACATGCCTCGATGATCATTTAGTCTCAAAACCAACAGATTTCTGTTCCGAAGGTGTTTGCCATCTACCCGGTAAAGGACGAAAGGCTATATAGATCGTGAAAGTGGTGGCGAATATTGGGTTTATTAATCTTGATACCAAGTATGCTTTCAAGAAAACTCATCTAAGATATTTGGGCGAAAAGTTCGCAGAACCGGATTCAAGAAACCAAGTTCACGAAGTGCGTTCTATTATGCTATCAACGGCGTTTCCTATACACCAATGGCCAATGGCCTCGCCTTTATAGAAAATTACAAAAGTATCACAAAAGTATCAGACTAACGTAACAGTTAGTTCGTTCTTTAATCTTACATAAATTTATCTGAAATTATTTACTAAAAAAGTAAAGTAGAGAGAAAAATCACTAAAAATGTTCATCGTTTATATATCGACAGTGCTTTCTGGCAAACCCAATAAAAGTTAAACAAACGTGTAACTGTTGCTAAAACAAAAAAAAAAAAAAACTAACACCTTTTTTCGATTCGGAAAAGTATGTTAGTGATGCTAATAAAAATAACAATGATGATGTAATTGTAAAAAAAATAGTTGTGCATCTCAACTTTATTGACAATTAGAAGAAAGCCGAACACATGCATATATACAAAAAAACCGTACATATATATATGCATGATATATTACTTTTAATAATCAATTACGATGACGTTGAATGATGTCCGTTTATTATTATAAATGAAAACAAATATTTTAACAACAAGAAAAAACAAATAATTTTAGTGATCGCCTAATTTAAGGGTTTTTAACCCACAAGTTTTTCGGTTCACATATATTTGAAAGTCTAATTATGCTGGATAAAGGCTTATTTCAGTATACACAAAATGTTTCTTTTGTAAGGTTACACTTTGATCCAAGACATTCAATAAAACAATTGTGCCTTCACTTAATAAATCACTTTGCAATGCCTATTCGCCTCTAAGAAATTCTTTCATTTGTATTACTTAACATTTTTGCATCATTTGCTTACTTAATGTGTTCATATTTTCAAGTATTCTATACCATTGTTTATGACACTTTATATGCTTACGAAAAAACGCACCTCCTTTTACATGCATCTTGTTGTTTAACACTAAAACTACCCCGTACCATCGATCGTATCAAGATGATAGGAATTAGAAAAGCAGAAAAAAAAAAAAACGTTTATACGGTATGCATGGTAACACTTGAGAAAGTTTGCATGAGAAGACTTTTAACCCTAATCGGACCACGTGTTTTTATAACAAATAAGAGCACGAGAAGCCTTGCAGCCTGTTATGAGAATCGTGGGAAAATTGGATGTTACTGTCTTTGCCGTTTATGTATTTCAAAAAACGTACACATATAAAAAAAAAATGCATGCAAAAAAAAATATCTATTTGTTGAAGAAACTTGTGCATATGATAGGTAAACCATCCAACCAATGTGCGAAGCATATTTGGCGTCCATTAGTTTTTCAACCAGAGATTCAACTGGATGAAATAAGGCTCATATAGCCAGGAAGGACTCCAATAACTTGGAGCGGAAGTTGTTTTTATTTCAAATTTGTTTATTTATCCAAAAATAAAAAGCGGAACAACTAAACTTTCATACTCTGTGGATACTCGAGTGGCTTATTATTTTCATTTTTGTACAATATCCGCGGAAAGTTACATGTTATATCTATTAGTTGTAAACAGGTAACGATCAAAAAACGCACAAAGCAGAGCTGCTCGCAGTTTGTGCTGCAGGGTAGATGTGTCCTTGGACGGATTTAACCCATTTTCAACACGAACCTGCGTACGTACAAGAGCTTTCATTGTTTTAATTGAACTTAAAAACGATAGATTAATTTTCTACGGTCAGCTGAATGTTTAGAACTGACATCAGACGGACGTTACGGGTCTGCATAATATTTGGTTCACTTCATGACTCGTAAAGAATTTGTGGAATTTATTACGGCGGCTGCGGTTTAGAAAGGTTACGCACAATTCTTCAACGCTTCCCTATCCCAAATTTCGGGTTGATTGACTCTTTCCTGTTCTAAGCACAAGATTCTTTTTGATTGACACGAGGCTCATAGCGAAAACGAAAAAGGTTACTTTTGACATAATGACTAAGTGTAAATGTACAATGGCCGCAAATGCCATTACTGTTGAATTCTCCTTTTACACAGGTTGCAGTTTTGATGAGCATCAAATTCTGAAGCGATTTAAGCATGTCCGCCCGTCTGTCTGTCTGCGTTATGTTCATGAAAGATATTCCCCATAGTTAATGGATGTGAGGAATTACAAAACCGAGTAGTTAGATACCGGTAAAAATATGTTTGATGTAAGAAAGCAAAAAAATAAAAAATTCTGTACCCGCGCCTGGCGATGCGAAAAATCAAAAAAATGAAAGAAAATCTATTATGAAACATTATGTGAAAACATTATAATCCGTCCGGGCCGGCCCCATTGTCTAATACAATTCTTATTTTTATACGAACTGGAACTGTATATTAAAAACTGTGCCCCTTTGCTTTTCTTACTTTCCGTAAGAACGGTTGCGCCAAAAGCTTCAAGAATTGAGGTGACTGTTCAGCATTATTTAATTTTCATATCAAATTACATTATGGATCAACTTTCATCATAACATACAAAAAAATTTAAACTTTTCTGCCCTAATAAAGAAAAATTCTCGTCAAAATCCCTATATAAGATAGAATCCAAAAAATAGGCTGAGATGATCAAGTTTTAGTGTTGTTAATTTTTCTATCTTAAATTACTGTTATGAACTGATCTTCATCGTAAAGAATAGAAAATCAAACCTAGTTATCATATGAACTTTAGTTTTCATTATATAAAAAGGGGTTCAAAGAATTGCCCGATCTGATCCAAAGTTTTCACACAAGTTTAGAATGCCGAAATATTATTACTTGGCCACTTTTGTCAAGAAATTTAGAAAGTAGCAATTTTTTCCATATAACGACTTTTCAAGGTAGGGTATTACATGGAGAGTGGTCCAAAAAATGGACCGATCCAAACCATTTTCAATAACGTTCCTTCTTGGGTCAAAATACGTCAGGGCACCAAATTTCTTCAAAATATCTCTAAAAACTGCAACCTGTTGGTTAAGAAAACAGGGCAACAAGATGATCTGCAGTTTGAGCACAACAATACGCGGACAGATAAAAGACGGACGGACATGCTTCGATTTAGAGTCGATTTAGAAAGTGATTCTAAATCAATCGGTGTAACAAAACATGGGTCAATTTTAAGACTTTCTGGGCGTTACATATCTCCGCACTATCCATTTGTGGTGCAGGGTATAAATATCAAAAATATGAAAGCAAACATGTTTTGAGAAAAATCAATGACTACTGAGTTATTACTAAAGAAATGTGCAAGGATTTTTCCTGCATATATAAACACTATTGAATCTGCTACGTGCGTTCTGTTCAGATATTGCTTGAAATGACAACAGTTCGGATATATCATATGCATTTATATGCGAACGAAAGGGATCTCTCTGAATTCGTAAAGAATTTAAGAGCAAAGTCTATCTTCATTAATCTCTACTTTACAAGTCAAATAACATTAACTCGTACAGAATAATTTTGTTTATTTTGAAACAAAAATCTGCCAAAGACTTAGCAGAATATACAAATAAATTCACTTTTGTTAAATTGTTATTGTTCCATTTGCACGACATGACATAAAAAATACAAAAATGATAGCATTAAAAATCATTCAATAAAGTTGAAGCTGCTAACCAATTAAACCTTATGTTAAACCATGCAAATGAATCTAAGTAACAGTTTTTAGGAAATATCTCTACAAAATCGTAAGTGGCAGGTGACTGTAAAAAGAAACGTTCGACTCTTTTTTTCGAGATGACTTCAGTTTCTCGGGTTCCATGCGGACTACTGCATACCTCATGTGATAAGACTCAAGAATGCCAAGTCGCTGATCGTCATTCGATTTTTAGTGGGACAGACCTCACCTTACAGAACGTAGCTTTATATAATATATTGTACATATGGTTAATTTGACTTCTGCATGTTTGCCTTTAATGCTTTGCATAGACTTATGTTCCTCTCTAATCCTTTAATGCCTATAATATTGCACT
Organism: Glossina fuscipes; assembly: GCF_014805625.2. NCBI lineage: Eukaryota > Metazoa > Arthropoda > Insecta > Diptera > Glossinidae > Glossina > Glossina fuscipes. The sequence continues at coordinate 1,173,461 of NW_023998421.1, read as the reverse complement.
TTACCTTTACTGATTGCTTTTCTGAAAGATATTCCTTCACATATGATGTCATTGTTCTTCTAAAACTTTGCTAATGCTTTAAGCTTAACAATATTTCTCTACTTTGAAACTGAGAACTGTTAACTGTTCCTGTCCTTTGATGATCGTCTCTATAATTGTGTAATTTAAACCTTTCAACCTTAACGTGTTGCTTAATATGCCTAAATGCGTTAATTGTAACCAGATATGAATAAATAAAGTTGGCTTCCTTAATCGAGCAATGGACATATTTAAAAAATTTCAGCTTTCTCTCTTCATTTCTGCGACTACGGCAATTGTACAAATACAAAACGTTGGTAATTCTGGTGTTAATTAATTTCTCTTATCTTTGTTATTGGCTGTTTAGGATTTGCGAAATATTTTCAAGGTCGATATCGCATTGCATAAACAGTTCATTGAAAATGCTTATATAAGCAAAACTTCACGTTTCAAAAGTGCTAAACTATATTCACGGTCAGAAATGAGGGGAAAACAGTTATTTTAGTATTTTCAATTAACATGAAATAACCTAAAACATATTCATATGATCATTTCTTCATTCATTTAGTTGAATCTTACATGAACAATGTTTTAAGGTTAACATTGTTTTCGGTATTAGTGGATCAATCTTTTTTTGATTAGTTATGATCTTGTGAAAATCTTTTTCTTAAGTTTATTTAACGCAAGGGCAACTTTTCTTAAGTTGTCAAAAAATTTGTTGTATGCTTTTAGACGAAAAAACTATTCAGGGTTCTATTGCCTATTTTCTTGTTAAAATATTTGAGATTATTATTCAAGGACGAATACACATCCATCCTCCTTGTGATATTGAATATAAAAATATGAAATCCAAAAATCCATATTTTGGATTAATGCAAAGCTTCACTTATCTTTGATCAGATTACTAGTTTGCTTCAAATCTATATAAAAGTATTAGGTAATAATGCTCTCTGAACTTTAGTTCTTGAAAAACTGTTGGAAGTTTTTATAAAATTAATCTTAGTAAACTTTTGCACAACACCAGGTACGAAAGTATATTCAGTTTGTGCGGATGTATGAAGCAACCAGAGAGCCTTTTAATATATTGTTCTACTCACGCTTACTGTCCCACACGACCCACGCTTGTCTGTCCGTTCAACTTAATGGCCGCAATTGTTGCGGTATTCTTACAAAATTTGGTACAGTGATTGACAATGAATGGTTTGCATTGGTCAAAGGAAAATGGTGCGAATTGGACAACTTTTTCAACCATTTCCCATATAACGTTTCATTTTGAAAACTATCCCTAAAGCTAACCGATAAATGTGAAAAGGCCATGGATAATGATAGTGCTGCATAGTTCGAAAAAACAGGGAAAGTTTATTCGTACACCGTACAAAAGCATTCCGTTTGCAAATTTGTTGATCAATTCCAAGATTTTTTCTTTCACTTTAAATTCGTAAAAAAAACTTATGGTAATATTATGGAATTATAATATTCATATTATTAAATTTGGCTTGTCAAAATAAAAGCAACGATGGCAATCTAAGAAAAGCAAAATATTGGTATTCTGCTAATTGCACGAGTGAACTCATTGGAAGGATTTCGTTGACTGTACGCCTATGAATCCTTAAAAATAAACTTGTCTTTGTAAGGAACATTTTTACAGACTGATTTGATAAAATCGGATCAGATCCTCGTGTTGATATCATTTTTTTTTTGACAAATTTAATGTATTTAATGTATGTAGGAGAGAAAAATTTCAAATGAATATATTTTGAAAAAATTGGCAAAAGCTCTCTCGCTTGATTCGTTAGTAAGTAGTAGTAGTAGTAGTAGAACAAACAATTTTAAGATATATTGATCTTGAAAGATTGCTGCAAATCATTAACTTAATTAAAATTCTCATATGTTTTGCGTACTTACTCTGGCAAGAAATAATCAATGTATTTCATAACAACTTCACGCACTGGATCTTGCTGTTTACCCGAAATTGTTGGATACATATCGAAAGCCATTTTATTTGCGATGGTAGTATTAGTTTTCGGATTTGGTGTAGTAGCAGTGGCTTCAGTTTTCATTATCTAAGTGAATATTTTAATAATGACTGTGTGTTGTTGTGTGTTATACAGAATATATTTGTTTTTAGTTTTGTATTCTTGTATTGAGTAAGGGTTAAAGTGCATTTAAAGACCACACAGATTCAATTATTATTAGTTGTTGGTAAAGACAGTGTGCAAAAATTACGAGCACCACGAAAGTGCAATTTTTTTTTTTACAATTTTTTTTTTGTCTTCTTCTTTGCCTATAGAAGGAATCGGCAACGACAGTCGGCTCTTACGGGAAGGATTTGTATTATTTATCAATCAATGTGTTGATGTGGCTGCTAACAGCGATAAAGTTTTAGTGAAAATGATTTAATTAAACTTTTTTTTTTGTTTCTTAAGATAATAATAGATTGATATGTTCTCTTAGAAATTGAATGGATTCATCCATATTTTATAAAAAAGTAAGGGATTTAATATAAAAAAACCTATTTTACGCTCTTTTTCTTAGCTAAGCAAAATTCGATATTTTTATGCATAAAAAGCGCTTGTAAAATGCACAAATTGAAAAAGCGTCAATTGCGTACAAAGCTTTTAGAAAATCTTAATAAGGTAGGATATAAAAGATATAGTAGACATGTATCTACATTCTGATTTTACGTCTGATTTTTCTATTCACGTCACACTTTCGCTTACGAAAACGGCCAAGAACAAACGGCACACAGACGGAACACGTACGACTACAACAAACCGTAATTTCATGTTGCGGACGAGTATATGTTTTTTTAGGCCCTCGAAACTACACTTTTACTTGATATAAAAAGAACCTCATAATTAAGTAAGAAGATTCTAGTCGGGGAAGGCCGACCTTTCAATACCCTACACCACATTGCCTAAACACAGTTCCCATCTTTATTATAGAACATAAAAATTACATCTTGTTTCAATATAAGGGCATATTTTTCAAGTGCGCATTTATGGGGCAGCGCGCCCAAAATGCAACCTAATGTAGTACAAATTTAATCCTTGCATAGGCGGGATCTTAAAATAGACATAGATGGTCCCAATTTTGCAGAGTGCATTTTTGTATGGTATTAATATTATGGGACAATTTTCATCACCACATACGAATGCCGAAATACTACTACTTAGTGAGGTCAATATACTTCACTGTACCAAATTTCATGAAAATATCTGCAGAATTGCGACCTGTAGCGTGAACATAAATGTACATGGACAGACATCAGACGGACAAATAGGCTTAAATCAATTCAGAGTACGACTCTGAAGCTATCGGTATAATAAAAGGTGGATCTATCTTAATCCCTTCTGCGTGTTGCACACTTCCGCACTAACTTGATATACCCTGTACCACAAGTGGTGTAGTGCACAACAATGGTCAATCTGTATAAATAATTAAGTCATAGAATCGATCCTTGGATTTAAAAACGACAACCTATCACACATTTCCCGTAAATTATTCTTTTATTTTAACGCTATGAATGCAAAAACACATTCGCGCATACTGGAAATTTGATATCGGAAATCAACTAACACTATAACAATTACAAGAACTATTAAACCCAATTTTTTAAAATAACTAATCGTATTACATTATCCACATTTCTAAAGTTGCTTTGTTTCAGGAAGAAGTGCACAATTTTTAGTAAGCCTCTTCGTTGTTACTAAGTATATAAATAGAGTAAACATGTCTGTATACTTTATCGGGTGCTCAATTTTCTTTTTCGGACGGTAGATATGTAACATTTTGGAATTTTCGTTTCTTTCAATTTTATTATACTGACAATTAGAACTACACGTTCGAATGTGTGTTCGAATTTCAAACATCACTACTCACCGCACACTAAGTTTTCGAATATTTCATATTTTCTATTCGCTCTTGTCATATTTAGTTGCATGTTGAACTAATGGACCTAAACTAGCGACAAATCGATCGTTCATTAGCTTTCTATGCGCATTTTTAACAGAATTTCGAAAACCTAAAGCGAAAAGGAAAGGATCGAACGGCTGCCCGATTGTATGATGTGTTTATCAGGGATCATTTAATAGACACGTTATGGGTCTCTATAAGTGTTGAAGCAAATATTCTCTTGGTCGGGTGACTTGCTAAACCATTAGTGATTGTCTTTCAAAAAAAATTTGGTAAGGTATATCAAAGTCTAAAAGAAACTTTGGACAAACTTAAAATTTTACCAACAGAGAATCTAGAGATAAAAAAAATATCAAATACTATGACGTAGAGCATCACTTTATAAACTTTGCTCACTGCATCTACTCACGGATAATTTTTAGTTAAAATAAAGCGAAGCATATGGGTCGCTATTTTCGACAAAATCTGACGAATAAGAAGTTTATTTATCTTCTTTTTTTAAAACTTTCTTAATAATCTCGCATAAACCAAATATAGCATTTGTTTAGAGCCCATCTAGTTGTATAAGGATTTTTAAATTTTTTCCTTACATCTTCTACGTGGACGCCACGCAGAAAAATAGAGAGAAGAAAAAATTGAAAGAAACAGATTTTTTTACAAATTTTTTTCTTTTTACTTATGAAAAATTTCGAACGTATACATACACTGGCACATTCAATATACTGACATTTGTTAATACGTTTACGCAGATGTTCGTGGGAATGCGCTGAACAGTAGCAGTTGTTTTCGGAAATCTCTGCGATTACTTTAATGATGAGCACCACTTAGAATGAGACTTCTTGTGAATTTGTTAATTTTTAATAATTTGAAATTCCTTACGTAGGCATCTAAAGATTTCATCTGAATATAATATGTGGTACGTATTAAAAGAATTTGTTTAAAAAGGCGATTCAGCAATTTCTTCCTTTCATGTTATTTTTTCACTTTTCAAATCTAATGAAAATTCTCATTATAAACTTTGCACGGTATACAACAATCGAACAACGAATTTATATTTTGTATATATTCTTATTTAACACTATGTAACTAATGTATAAATAAAGAATTTTTTTTATATTAATAATTATATAATAAGTATATTTATTTATTTATTTATATTAATTTTTCTATGAACTTCTAAAATTTCTTTTTAACGTTGGCTTGCTGACACGCTTGTTGTTTTGTATATAAAAAAAAAGTTTGCTGTATATGCTTCTTCTTCCCATTGTATTTTCGAAATTTTTTGCACATAAAAAACGTTGAAACGAAAATATCTAAAAGAACATAATTCAGCTAAACGATTCAGCTGTTAACAAGAGAAAAACTACTGTTAACATTAAACAAATCTGAGAGAGGATATATTATTACAGGGAGAGTAAAGCGTAAGAGAAATGTGATAGCCAAGCAGACACATCATCCACGTAACAGTACAATATTTATTCATTGTATACTCAGGCTATACCAATATTACTCTAGTCTGTTAAGTAAATTAAATTCGGGCTATTTACAAATACAAACGTTTGTCAGTCTTCAGCATATTATTTATATATGCACAATTACGAAAAATGTTATCTTGAAATTTTCTAGTAAATAAATTACATCAAACTTAATTCAGTATTAATATGTATGAGGAAACAACAACAAACCTACATTAATGCTAATCTATCTGTGACGTCACTTGCAGTATGAGGCTATGTTAATATTTCCGAATCTGTTATTTACACCAATCAGAGAGTTTTATGTTATTGTTAATATGATTAGTTAATAGGAAAGCGAGTAAGAAAGACAGTGAGAGAGTGAGAGAGAGAGAGGGAGAGAGAGAATTACAAGGCGAGCCTGTTTGTATTTTGTGTATATGTATCAAAAATGAGGAAGGTGTACATTTTAAATACCAGACAATATGAAAAAATTTTCGCTTCGTTTCGTTTTTTTTTAACGAATTTTAAATATTTTCCGAAAATATTATTAAGCGCAGCTTGCTTTTAATTTTACGTGATTTTTTCGTTTAAAATTTATATACAAAATCTTAAGTTCCCAATTTGCTTAACAAAAAAATTTCACTACGCGTTTCTTACAAAAAAAAAAGCCTAATTTGCAACCGAGTTAATCAAATCTTTAAATAAAATATGCGTTTCTTTAATTTTTTATATCTTCTTTGTACAACAGGCAAATAAAAGCAACACAAACGTTAAACGTGTTTAAATCTCAAGCTCTCTAGCATAACTAACTGACTCGAGTGCGGTATGTATATAAATTTTGTATTGTTTGCTTTTTATTGTTGTTGTGCTTGTTGTTGTTGCAGTTGGTGTCTTTTGTTCTCCAGACAAGAGTTTTTTTTTTTTTTTTTTTGAGCAGAGTTGGTTGTATATACATGTACGTAAACGTTATGTTTGGATAAATGTAAGAAACAGACGTACATTTATTTTTAAGTCTCTAACTGATGACGTTCTTTTGTAGATGGATGCTCTGCTCTGTTGGAAAAAGCGTTTACTGTTTTTTATATAATAACGACTGCATTTGCTTACACCAACCACCAAACAATAAACATTCAGCGAACCATTACGGAAATTAAGACTTAGTAAAAAAAAAAGACCCATTAACTATGGAGCATGCATTACATACTTTTATTTATGTACGTATATAAGCAATTGAATTATGGAGCGAAAAAAAGTAAAACAACAATAGAATATATCCATGATCCTCAAATATATTAGCTTATGTTGTTGGGTTAAGTAGCTAAGACAGTAGCTTGAGTTGATACACCTTTCCAAAAGTTTGTAACGGCAATCTTATTTCGCAATAGACTTTTTCCAACAATCAGAAAATTCTAAATATGCTCTGCTGCTTTATTTCTCACTCTGTTCATCTTCTTCTTCATGCTTTGTGAACATTAACTATTTCTGCTCTCTTCATTTGTAGCAATTATTGCATAGTTATTGTTTTAGTAGTAGAAGCTTGAAAAAAATCATTTTGAACCTAATTTTTCAGTTTTATTAGCAGACCGCAAATCGTTGCCATGTTATGTTCAGTACATACATTTTGTGAAGGGTTTCTTAATAAGTTTTTTTTTTTTTTTAAATGTAACTTAATTCCAATGTTACAACGTCACATTCTGATATGATAATCCCGTTATTTGTGTTAAAAAGGGCTTCAATTGTAAGAATAATTCAAATACTTGAATAGTAGTAAATCAAAACTTCTATAAAAAATTATTTAGCAGAATGAATTACGTGAGCGGACAGATATAACAACAATATTAGATATATGGCAACTTAAAGTAATAAGAATAATTAAAGAAATTTATTTATTAATTTTTTTTATTGTCTTGTTTAAAATATCTGAGGTTCTTCATCTTTGAGGTTTACTTAATTTATTTAATTATTATACTAGATATGGCGGTTTTAGATAGGTTTACGTCGAAGGAAAAAGTTAGAAAGAATAAGGTTAAAAGTTCTTCATGTTAACGATACAATTACGTAGATGAGATATCCCGTTACATGCTCGTTAAGGCATAAAAGAATTTCCAATTTCTGAGTGTTATTAACTTTTTATTATTTCTTTCCTTATAATAAGGAAACTGGAAAGAAAGGACTTGGAAAATACGACCTTTTCTTCTCTTCTTCAAGTCTTACAGCTTATTTTATTCCACGAGAAAAAAAAAACAAAAAAGGATATGTTAGCGCTTTAAAGTAGCCCATTGGGCCGCTCTACAATTATGCAACAAGTGCCTATGATCAACAAAATCTACAGATTCTGGATTTTACAAAAATTCGATATAAGTATAACTTTTACACTATTTTGGAAAGGACAATGCATAAAAAAAATTGGCCTCCATTAAGAAAAAAGCACTCGACAGTTTTATTTATTGTTAAACCGGTGTTAGGTTGAAGAAGATAGCAAATTAAAGGCTTAGCAAAAAAAAAAGGAAAAATAAGAATTGTTAAAGAAAACCATCGACCTGCGACTCTTGAGAAAAAGCATTGAAAAGACTACAACAATGTATAAATGAGAAAAGCCACTATATAATCGCAAAAGTAAAATTGAATTAGTATGAAGGCAAATGGCCCACAAAATGTACAACAATCATTAAGTAAAAACTAAACGAGAAATCGAAATCAGACCATGACGAAATAAGCAACATAAAAAAAATAACAAAGAGAACGAACACTATATTATAACTAACACACAATGTACATAAATACGATGGACGTGTGTAGCATAAACTCGTATTGAGAATTATTGAATTTTATAGCTTATCAAAATGAAACGTGCCTAAGCCATTTTTTTTGTAAATATTGCGCTCATGGTTAAAACAAAAAAGTAACATGGCGTTGCTGTTTTGGTTGGTTGATTGCTAAAAGCTTTATTCAGCACAACTCAGCTGAATACAAGTTTTCTGCACGGATAAATGCTGCTTGTATTTGTATAAAAATTAATATATATTGAGAGTTTATGTGAAACCATAAAAAATCCCATATTTGTTCACATTTAAATGCTGTACGGGTATGTAAAACAAGCATAAGCCAACAAAAGAATTTTTAGTATACACAGCATGCTTTTTTATCAGCTTAATCAAAGTCATGCGCAATGCAAGTATATCAAGAAAGATGTACATACACAAATAAGCAGAAACTTATTAGATGAGAGAAAAGAGAGAAATTTTTTTCAAAATGTTATTTAACATTTTTCGTATGTACACAATAATAATTGAATACCAGTGAGAGTGTGCAGCTTCTAGTTTTATGCACTTCTCTCTCTTTCTCCCGTATGGTACATTGAAGATAGCTGAAAATAGCTATTACAGAGTTGTATGCAACCATAAACGGCCAATGTGCTCTGTTACACAATGTTTCCTTTTTTTGCCTTCTCATTATGACAAAAAAGGCGCGCAAAACACATGTTTTCGTCATCAGTATTATACATCACGGAGCAGCAGCGACTCAGTAAATGGTAATGGCGCTCGACTTGTTAAACAGCTGGCTTTATTGAACGATAAGAGGGAGAGCTCAAGTTTAAACATATGACTGGCGGTATATGTAAAAAAAATACAGATGGATATATATAAATGCTTGATTGCAAACATCATCGTTCACCCTCAATACTCTAATACTAGCGGCATTAACAGCTCATCATAAGCACTTGTAAAACTTATTGGGATGGCATGTGATGTTTGGGTTTTTTTTTTCTTAAACTTTTCACATATACTAGATACCACATATCATTTCTTAATGCATTTTCCTGCAGTTTATATTGTAGCTCGACGTCGCTTGATATCTCTGTATATAATTATTTGCTTATTTGCATTGTTATTTAAACAGTTTCTATTTTTTTCACTCTTATTTATTTATTTTTGCTTTGTTTATTTTGATTTTCTCACTTGAATTGAGGTTGAGGCAAACGGAATAAAAAAAGTTCGCCACTAATTGCTTAGCTGTATGATTATTTACATACGCTACTGAGGGAAATACGAATGTGATGCGTTGTTATGTATTCAGATTATGCTGATAAGCAGCCGAATGCTAAACTTAATTGCTTTAGCTTAAATTGAATAAATTAAGTAGGGAAGAAGGAACCATTTCTGCTGATCAATATTCTATTGATATTGATCTATTTTATTGCAAGTTACTTTCGCTCGGAGTATTTTTTGTCGAAAACTTACCGTTCAACTGACGTTACTAAGATTATTAAAGCAATAACACTTACCTGAAAGAAAAAAAAATTATATGAATAAGTATATTATAAAACACTAATTAATATGAGGTTGTTTATGAACAATTTCTAAATACAATTGGAATCATATATTTTGTATTACGTTAGTAAATTCCTTATATTGATGAACTTGAAACTAATGAAGCAAGTCGATGCATGAAAGACTTTTCAGACTGTAGTCTACTAATTCGCCCAAGGGCTGGGAGGCGGTTTGATATGTCTGCTAAACGCATTTGATTTATAGTCGGCTTGAGCTGCGTCAATATTCCTTACATAGAATATTTCATTCATTTACACGATGATCTATGGGTGACATATAATTTAAGGTACAATAATTTCTTATACGATTTAAAGCAATAGCTTTACGGGTAATCATACCTATTGAAGTCCGTACCATATCTCCGTAGTCAGCTTGAATATGATGTATTACATTAAATGCCATAAACAAATTTTGGCAAAACTGTTTTTAATTCAGTTTCTTTTTATGAAAAGTATTTGGGGAAATTAAATATTTTTTGCAAAATTTTGGAACGTTACTTGTTTGATTGTGTCACTTATTAAAAAAGGTTAATAAAAAAACAAAATGAGAAGACAAAGAGGACAAACCACTATTGAAGTAAGAAAATTAATAATTCAACATCATAAAAATGAAAAATGGCTTCGGGAGATATCCGAGTAAGCAAATCGAAGCCGCTCAACCATTCGACGGACAATGAAACAACACAAAACCTGAAAAAAGGGTTATAAAAACAAATCAAGAGCAGCCAGCAATAAAATTTTCTCCGTGGGTAATTAGTAATATATTCTATGGCAAGTCAAAAAACATCCACTTTCAAGTGCGCTGAAACAAGTCATAAGTCACTTATTAATAAAATGAATTAAAAAGACAAGGCTGCGATTCGCCAGGGACCACCATGAACCAATTTTCACAACGTAGGACCAGTCTCATGGAAGAGAATTAAAAATGTACTCTAACCGATCTAGATTTCTTACATCCATTTAGTATGCCGAAACGTTATTACTCAGCTATTTTTGCTGAGAAATTTTGAAAGTGGCATTTATTTTCGAACTGTTTCCTTTTCAAAGTAAGGCATAGTATGCGAAGCCATGAAAGTGGCATGACTCAGCTCGAGACCGTCCTTGGGCAAAAGTGCTCTAAATCCCGAAAATTGCGGTCTGCACGGGGTCGGTAGGCATCGTCACACGGACGGATATGCTTAAATCGATTCGAAACCTGATTCTGAAATCGGTGTAATAATGCATTTATCTTAAATCTTTCTGGGTTTTACATGCGTCCATACAAAGTTAATATAACTTATTTTTTGAATTAAAAATTAATAACAACTTACGACGCACTAAGAGCGATCTAAATAACACCTAAAGGAACATCTCAATCATTGATCGCATTGACAATTGTATGCATTGCAATAGAGTTAAATCGTCTTCATGAAACTGATGATGTGTTCAATGAACATTTCCTTTGAAATGCATAAAGCGCAAAGCCTTTGCTTTTTTGGTTTATAAACGCAAACGTTTGTAGAAGAGAGAATTGATGCATCATCAGGAGGTTAATGGATACCAATTGTGATAATAAGTATGAAAAATTCACTCTAAGATGAATGAATAGTTTCATTGACTCTATAACTGATTTATTTTAATATATTCAAACATAATACTCTGCAGCAATAACCTAAACTCTTGTCGGCTAAATAATAAAGACCAACTTTCGATTTCATGCCGATTAATAAAGACACATAACACTTAAATTTATGACACAATTATACAAAAACAAAATGATTTCCGCACACATATCTCTTAATTCGTAAGACTGTAAACACCGCCGCATATGTTATAAGAGTGATATAAATATAAAAAAAAAAAGAGATTTATTTAAAGACCAGTAGAGCTACACTTACATAATGTACGTATTATTACAATAGTCACATTAAAAACAGCTATTAATTTAGTGATATTTTGACGGTGTAACATTTTCGAATAAAAATTTTATTTATATTTAATTAAAAGTAATTTGAACAAAAACTATTTTCCTGATCATTGAATTTAATGTTAAGCTTTTAAATACTTTGCTGATGGATGAAATTGTTTGTATTATATATAACTTTCTAAACTCCATGCACATAGAATGCTGACAAATTACTCCTATATTCCGCTTTGTTTCCTTGTCTTTTAGTGTGTTTTTTATATTTATGATCGAAGTAAATACTAAAGTGCGTGTCCTCAATTTAATGTTTATTTTATGGTTTAATGACACGGTTTTCTCATATTATTACTATATTCATTGTTGTCATTACATTGTATGAGACAATGTAAATTTTTCTTGTAGTCTTTGTTGCGGCTTTTCTTTGCTTTCTTTCTTTCTTTTCTTTTTTTATGTGTAAAATCGTACAAATACGGAGAACTCTTTGCGAAGACCATTTTCAAATTTTCTTTAGTAAAAATTAACCGTTTTTGGAATGTTTCACGGTATATGTATTTCGAACAATTCATTCGTATAAAATTTCTTTTAGTTATTTGTTTATGTCTTTAATCAAGTGTTTACACGCAATCTATTTGAACACTTTGAGCAGACGTTCTATGCATGTGTGTATGTATATCTTAATAGTAGTGTGTCTGTCATATTATAACGAGTAAAGCTTTTATTTCTAGAAAAGAAAAAAAAAAGGCAACTTGGGACGTCTGTAAACAGTGTCTTATATTCCGATATAATTATTATATCTTACACCGCTTTTCGCACAGATATGAAATCCAAAAGAACTTGAGATAGACTCACCTTTTATCACATCAAACGACTCACAATCATTTGTCAGTTCATCTATCCATCTTGTTTCCCTGTTTTCGCAACCAAGAGGTTGCAGTTTTTCGAGATATTTTGATGAAGTTTATTACACTAATGTGTGTTACAGCCTGAGGAAGGATGTTATTGAAAATGGTTTGGATCGGACCAATTTTGCGAAAACTCCCCATGTAACGCTTTACATCTAAAAGTCTTTACATGAACAATTGTAGTAAGTGAAGTGTTGGAGGATATTTAATGGTGGGCCGTCTTCCATCAGGGCGCATTTATTTGTTAACAAATACTTGTATAAACTGAGTACGTTTTACGTTTTTAAAATGCCTAAGAAATATGGACGGAGGAACTCGAGCACAGACGTGAAAAGAAAGAGACATATTGTGAAGGTCAACATGAGGAACGATTTTGATTTAAAAATGAACAGTTGAGGAGAGTTAGGTTAACTTTAGTTACTATAAACAGCTCCAGAAGGACGTGGAAGAGGGAAACAAGTGTGCAAACTTCGAAATTACGGCGTGAGGTAAGAAATAATAAGTTAAAGAATGTGGTTACGATCGTCAGGGTGGCATTAACGAGTTTGTAATTCGTTCGTTATTGTTTCCGAATAAGTTTTCTTTAAAAAAAATCGTCAGATTGTAGCAATTCAATGAAGTAAACGGCTTCCCTAAGGAAAGAGAGAATAATGAAAATCGCTATATAGATAAATAAGAGATAAATTAAAGGGACTAATGGTAACGGTTAGTTCAAGTTAGATGAACATAAGTGAAATTGTAACGAGAAACTGCGTTATATTTGTCCAAAAAATTCCAAATTGTTGTAAAGCACTCCCAACAAAACGAGTGCTCTTCTTCTACGGACAAAGTCATACCCAGCGCAAATCGTGAAACTTTCGCTCTTTGCTAAAATCCAAAAAACCTTTAATACATCAATAGCTTACGATCGGTCTACAGTAAGCTAAGATAAGAGGCTATAATCTCTATGGCTGATACAATTTGCTAAAGTTAGATGCCGATCCTGAGGTGAATAACCGATTTTTTGCTTTTCATTAACTGCTTTTATGTGCTGAAAGCATGATTTGCTTTTTATAAAGTGTTTAGGGTTGAGAAATTCGCTTTTCATCCTTATTTGTTGGTAGATGTTAGCAAATAAATTATTTAACACAAGGAGAGCGCGTGAAAGTACAACGCTATTTTTGTGCGAATTTGGGAGTGACATCTGCAAAGATAAATCAATAACTGATGCCTAAGTTTGCGTCCACTTTGTCGGCCCAATTCGATTTACGCAAACATATCATTTCAACTTTATATGGGTCAAGTTAGGCCACTTGACTCGGAATGTGAACGTACATAATACGGTTTTTGGGGTCTCTAATGTATATTCGCGGAAATTGCAAAATTCATATGCGCCCATTTATAAGCGAAAATTACGAAAGCCAATTACAACAGCTTAAGTTCCAAGAGAGCTTGTGTTTAACAGCAATATTTCGCTGAAAAAATGATTCTCTCACCAAATTGTATGCAAAATTATTCATAATTTTTACAAAATACATGCACATACGTTTACTTGATTTTAGGTGATGGCGAACACTTTGAAAATTAGCCGCTCTAATTTGACTTATTGCTATTTCACAATATTGTTGAACTGACGCTAATTTCATTTTGTGAATTTCCATGACTCATATATAATAACATCAGGCAAATTACTCGTGTGAGTATTAAAATCGAGAATATAAACATGAGTGATTGAAGTGATGTAAATGTAAGTAACAGTGTGTGAAACCCTGCTTATGCTGCTGGGGTAACGTTATTATTATTATTGTTTATCAATGGTCATTTTGAGGATTGGAACATTTTTACTGCATTTTGATACCAATTTTCATCATTCCATGTTTTGCATTGTAAATCAAGATAGGGGTTTTGAATGCAACAAATTGCTGCTTGCACTTTTTAATAATATCGTAGGTGCGGGCACAGCTTTCAAATTTGTGAATAAAGAGAAATTATCGATTGGTTTAACGTTTGAGGTCATTAAAAATATTGACTGTGGAGAATGAATCTATTGCCTTAGTACAAGATGTATTGGCGTCATGGACCGAGCTTGACAGCTTTTAAAAAATAAAGGCAGGTGTAGGCACCAATCTCAACTGATCGATTCTCGTTTCTTCAAAAAAGTTGTCACCATTAGGAAGATTTTAGATAGTTTTTAGTTCACCATCCAAGGAACTCTCTGTGTCATATTGACTGACATATTGGCGGCGCTTGCTCTACATTGATTTCTAAATGAAATCGAAGAAGTTTTCAACTTTTACAATTTACCCCATGTACTTGCCCCGCAGAGAATACCATATTTTACGGTATCCAACTTTCAAATATCAAAACTGGGAATGACAACTCATAAATAATATTTATAATTTGTAAAATTTTTTTTTTTTTTTTACCTTTGCGTATTTATGCGAAACTTAAAAAATAAAAAATACATTTAATTTTATAAAATAACGAGCAAGTTCGTGGTTATCTTCAATATTGCAGACGATCACTTAGAAAGTAAATAAATAGAAAAATACGTTCGAAATACTCCAAACCGAGGGTAAAGTTGAAGCAGATATAAAAACAACAATTAAAGTAACTGAAACCAATAAAACTACTACGGCTCCTTCTTTACTAAACATAATAACGAATATCATATAAAAATAAACTTCACGTTAGTTATGGCATAGTTTTTTTTTTTTGCTGCCACTTCAGGAAAGCGTGTCAAAGAGGAAACCGTCTCTCCCATCAAGTGAAGGAATACAGAAAGCAAGAAGAAAAAACCATATTGTGTAACTGTTGTGTATTTGTGAATGGCAAACATTAACAATGGCAATAACTAACTACCAACAGTGCAACAATAGCAATGAAAATTGAAAACAATAAGCAGCAACAACGTAGATACGATAACAAATTATAAACTGGTAAACATGACATTACAGTATTTTAAAACAAAAACTAGGAAAGAAAATCTAAAATTATGTTTATATATATATGCATATAAATACGTATATATATGTTATATAAATATAACGAAAACTTTTTTTTTTTGAACAAGGACGTAGATTTATATATGTATATCTGTTTTTATTTTTTAGTGTAAAAAGTATCGGGCCTAATAAAAGCCTTGACTTGAATTGTTTAAATGACATGACAATATCGCGAAAAGTTCAATAGTTTTTAGACTACGTAATATGATTTCTAACTCAACATATATAATGCGAAATAATTGTGCACTGTAGAGGCTCCTGCACATAATATATGAGGCATTTCTTTTGAAAGTGATGTAAATCATTTTTTGAAAAAATCACGCAAATGATTGCAACGTTGTTAAGAACATTGATTGCGACTTAAAAATATCACATATGCAAGGAAAAAATTTCAAAATTTCATAATAACAAGGTATACATCTGCAACGGTGATAAGAATTGCGACTAACAAGTTGGTGTTGGTGGGTTCAAATCTCAGTACTTTCATCGTAGCTGTAGTGAGTACTCACTTGGTAAAGGCATAACACTTGTCGATTGGGCGCAGACCCTCTTTTCTTTTCCACAGTCTCTGTATTACACGAATAGGGGACATACCCTGAGCGATTAGTCCTGCGATCATGACTTTAATATTGTATTGTGTGTAAGTTTAGAATCAAGTTTTTGTTTTCAATTTCTTGTGACTATTATTGCATTATTTTTACTAAAAAGAATTTTTCCCCCTTTTCGCAATTTACGTTGTTTCTGGTGAGCAACACAACCAACCACTTTGCTGGCATGTGAGTAACCACACAGTAATTTTGGGAAATAAAAGAAATTTCTTCAGTGCATAATTTTATCCCATTTATTCGATAAGGATATGACAGTCGCAGAAGTTGAACAACTTTGGCCATTTCCATTTTCCATTATAGAAAAACGTTAATTTGTTGTTGCGATTAAACATTTTTTTTTTTTGAAATGTTAAACACGAAAAGAAACTAAGGCAAGTTCCGTTTGAATATATGATTGAAAACGCAAACGTGATCATTCAAGCATAAGTTAAATGCAATATGTAGGTAAACCAATTGAGGTTACGACAAGAAAAGTGATTAACCCTAATCTGCGCATAATGAGCCTTTGGGTCTCATTTGAACTTTTGACTTTTTGATTATTTCGTAAAGCATTTCCAAAAATATTTTTTCTTTACATCAAATTGGCTATCAACACTAAGAAACATTTTGGTAGATTTCGAACGATGCGAATATTAACTCTTACCGCAAAATGTAAAAGGAATGTTGAGGACGTGTGGATAACATTTCAGAGCAGTAAACTGCAGTATCACATTTGATAAACTGTTGACGAGCTGTAAATTGAACTAAAGTTTATGCAAAGTTCGCATCAATAACGAAGCTTGATGCGACCAAGACGACGTAGCGCCGCCTTTTAAAGCAGAGATGAACTGGCGAATAATCCTTGTTCTTTGGTAGTGTCAATGTAGAAGAATCGAATAGTTCACTGTAGCTGATATCCGGTCAAAATTAGAGTATAACTCGCATGCGTCGACGGGAGCTGCTAAAGTTTTGCCTGGAGACACCCAACCGCTTACAGTGTCAATGTCAGGTTATCATGGGCGACGAAAGCGTGTCCAAACCTTTTGATAGCCTCGAGCATGGGCGTAATGTGGGCTATGTAGTGCTTACGCATAAGTACATCCATAGCAGATATTCTACACCATTCCTCCTGAAGTTGTCTCACCACACATTACCGCGACTCGTTATTCTTTAATCACAATAACTCTTGAACAATCTGTCAGCAGCCGCAGTGGCTGCCATGCCTAATGTTTCCATTTTTAAATCACACGCACTCAGAAAAACTATTCCCTCCCCCTATCGTTCTTTACCTTTTAATTAAATAGTCTTCTTCTATAGACCCTTTCATTAAGGCAATAAAACTCAGTTTTGATGGGACATAGCACTAGGATTTCTTAGTATTTCAAAAGGTTTGTTTGGATAGAACGACTTTATAGTTGCGTGTCAATGAGTATCGAATTTAATTCCAATAAGAGGGTCTCACGCATAACCTGGCAACGTGAAAAATTTATCAATCGGAAAATGAAGTAAGTACCGACGGAAAAACGTAAAAACAAGTAATCAATGACCATGAAATTTTCGGCCTAAAATGTATATAATTGTTTACTTGTCTTAAAAAAGAAATTACACTAAAGCGAACAACTCGATATAAATGATTTCTACCGAATAAGAGGAGAATTGAATATATATACTATATGCGTACATGAATGACCATTCACACAATCGAGATGTATAGTTATATTTTACAGTTGTAATGTACGTACACATAGTTATATATATATATATATGTAGAATTAAACAACATAATGCAACAACTTTTATTTATAAATAAAACGACCGACTAAACAACTGAACTAAACAACTAATTTAAAGATAAATAAATACATAATAGTAGTGCCCATGTGTTGCTGGTTTAACTAAAAATATACAAAAAGCAAAAAAAATCAAAAAACCAACCAACCGAACAACCCGCAACTAAACAACACTATATTTATATATTATTGCGTATATAAAAAAAAAAAAAAAAAACTTCCAACATTACGAAATCTTTATGTTTAAATCTCTTGCACAGAAACAATAACACCAACAATAACGCTAACAACAATCACTCTAATGGTTTCTGGTTATTTAGTATGATGGCTTAAACATATATATATATATATATATATATATATGTATATATGTGAGTGTATTTATGATTCCATTGTTTTGTTATTTGTGCTTTAAAGGCTTTTTTGTGTTTTAAACGCTAGCACGAATTTTCGATGTAATGGCTTGACTTTGGTTTCTGTTGTTGCCTTCGAGTTAAATTTCAGAAAATGAGCCAAAAAAAAAAAAATATCCCCAGCCATTGTTATTTTCATGTGTTGTTAAGATACGATATTCTTTTGGCATATTTTTCTTAGAAATATTTTCCTTTTCCCAATTTTTATATGCAAAGCAACTTAACCATTTGATTAGATGGCGCTTTCTTTAGCTGCTTCAGTCTGTGAGCGAGTGAGCGAGTATGCGTTCGCGCATTTGATTTCATTTCTTCTTATAAAACGATGTTATTGTTGAGTCAACATAAGTCATCACCTTCATCACCGACATCATCATTGCTATCTTCATGACGAATGAAAAACGTGAATGGCTGTCTTTTGTCTTTTTTTTTTCTCTGTTTTTTGAGGCTTGATATTTCTTTCTAATTTTGTGTTTTTTCATTACTAACCGCAAACAAATTGCATTTCTACCACCGGCACTTGATCACGTTTTATGTTTACGTTGCTAAAAGAGTCAAGTGAAGGTTTCATTTCAATAAAAGAAAAAAAGGTGTTTTTTTTTTTTTCGTTATGTTGAGCTTTCATCAATTCGCTTACAAAGAGTCTTGAACTATAATATCAAATTAACTGTTAGCACTTTTACTAAAACTATTTGAAAAATCAAGAAAGTTTAGATAAGTTTTGCCAATTCATTAACCACAGCCGGATGGTGCTTTAACAGTCTTTATTGATTTCGGAGGATTTGTAAGTGTGTACTTCTTTCTTTTTTAAGCTTAAATTGCGATAGTTAAAATCTTGGATTTACTATTGACTATAAGGGGCGCGCAGTAGATCCTATATCAAAAGTCAAGCTTCTTCTAAACCGATTTAAGTATGTCCATCCGTACGTCTGTCTGTCTATTGTCTGCGGTGAATGTTCATCCGGTCGCAAAAATGCAGCTAACGGATTCAAATTGGATTGGAATTATATTCTATGGGTGGTTTAGTGGCACCTATATCAAAATGAAAAAATTCGCCCAAGCTTACTTAACATCCTTGGATATTGAAATTTGATTCTTTTATCACAACATTTGCAGTAACCACAAAGAAACTTCAGCGGCTATATATGAAGTGTTCTTTAATATCAGTTAGTATCAAATCTGAAAATGTTTCAAGAATCACTAAGGTAAACATAGATCGTAGAGCTAGAACTGCCCGCTTCGAATTTGGTAAAAATGTTGAAGACGTTGCACCCAACTTGACATTGAAAAAGCCGATATGCACTCAATCGGCCCATTCTGGGTATATTGCCCATAAACTATAACGAGCATACGATATAAATTTCCACTTTTTTTTTACAAAATTAGAAAAAATCAGCCATGTCTAAGCAAAATTTTAGTTTCTTTTGCTTTTTCCTATTGTTTCACGAAAATAAAAGTAGTGCGTCACTGAAACAATTACAACTTGTAAGCTTGTAGTCGAAATGCCATTAAATTGTGCCACATTCCGTTTGAATGTTGATATTATTTAATAATATATTACCCGCTACTAAGCTACTACTCCCCTAAGCGCCCAGGCGATGCTTTCGTGCAGATGGTTCCACTTCCACTGCATGTGCATATTGACAATAGATATCTTGGATGGAACTCCTTTTCATTGGACAAAGATATTTCGTGTACCGCAGTATACAACTAGTCCGTCTGTCTGCTTAGGAAAATAGGTTGCTTCTGTTTTCTTAGCTTCACTTGGGAAACGTAGGTTTCTTCTTGATGTTTCCTTCTTAATTAAGTTAACAAACGGTGCTATCGATTCGTGAATCGCTTCTCCAGGAACTTTATCTTCCTAAAGTTTAGTCAATGCAAATATAATTTAATCCGTTCAGAGTTGAAAACTGATTGGGGTCGTTTACTGTTATCGGTTCCCAAGCTTCTGCATGTTTGCAAAGGCTTAGGGATTTACACGCAACTCGAGTCTGCACCGGCTGTGGGTGGGGGAATAAAAAATAACAAAACACAAGCGAGTGATGGGTACAGAAAGTTTCGACCTAAGTGCAATATTGTTTCTCTTTCTTTTTCCTTAAAAAAAATTCGATGTCAATAATCGTTAAATCATCATAAACAATAATTACCTAAATAATTTTAATTAAGTGAATAAATTTTTTTTAGTAATTAAACATGAAAGCAATTAATATAAGTATAAATAAAACAAAAATATATTTGCTTCCAAAACATGAAAACCAAACATTATTTTCGGTGCTTTTATTTTTTTATTTTATTTTGCCTTCCACCAGATGTTTTTCGATTATTGGCTTTTTCAAAATTTAATTGAAATGGAGAGCATTAACAAAAACATTTAATAAACTGAAAAAACAGCAGCAGGAATGAACTTCAAAATGAAAATCTGCCTTTTCTTTTTAATAAACAACATCTGGGAATACTTATGAGAACGCGCCGCGACTGCTGTTTTCGATAAAAAAAAAAAGAAAGAAAAGTATCAGCAGAATGATTGGCGGACAAGTCACCACCCACACATCAGTCAGCAATAAAAATATATTTTTATAAATGTTTAAATGCAAAAGCATGGCATGACTGTTTTGAGAATGTTTTGTTTTCAATAAACCGTGAAAAACAAGATGCGATTTTGCTGCGCCAACAAAACAAAAAATTTCCAAATTTATATATTTCATGGTCAAATGTATGCAAGTATTTGAACACACATGAGTAGAATATAATTTGCATTCGATTCTCATGTTTATTTCACATATTTTTGTTCAAAGTTCAAAGCCCACAGTCAGAAACTGTACATAAGTATATTTAGTTTGTTATTTCCTTTGTAACCTTGACTAATACATAAATAAAAATTATGTCTGGCTGGTTCGTCTTTATTGGGCGCTAAAATACTCATAGTCGCAAAATTAAGACAAATTCGATTATATGATTATTATATATAGCATCTGTGTGTAATCACGCCTACTGCAGCTACAGCAGACGAGCTAAAATTAGGTTGAAGTAAGTAAGAACACTATATTGGGGCCTACGGCCACCATTAAATACCCTACATCACCTTGCAGTTATTCTTAAAATGACTTTCCAAAAAAGCAGTTATATTGGAAGTCGCCGAAAAAGAGTTCCGTTCTGAACTATTTTCAATAGCGTTCATGTTTAGGCCAAAATGCCTCAGTGCACCAAATTTCGTCGACATTTCTCGAAAAATACGGCCTGCAAGTTGATTGCAAGAAAAAATAGACGTAAAGACAGACAAGCTTAGCTGGATTGAGAATCGCCATCGGGTTTTAGTTGAATGTAGGCCTGTCTCAAGTCCTTTGTGTGTTACATGCATTCGCACAACCTTAACACATCCTTGCACTATTAGTGGTGCAAGATACCAAATTGTAATAGTATTAGTAAAGCATATTTTAGAATTTTTGACGAAGGAATTGGTGATGTAAAGAATTTAAGGGGGCTGGGAGAAAGAGAGAGAGAGAAGAGAAATAGCGGAAAGTCGTATCAAAAAACTCACAATTTCTGTAGGTTTAGTATTTGATTGAAATATTCACACTGTTCGATTTGTTCTGCAAAAATTGTTAGGATGTTGGGAAAGTCATCTCGTTTTTTCTCAACAGTAGATTTAATGTTATTTTTTACACTTGAGCCGCATTTTCATTATATATTTTAACAGCTTGAAAGGCTAGTTGTTGAAAGGATTTGTTTGATTCTGTGCGATCACTTTTTCTGGTGCACTACCATCTATGAGAAGTCGAAAGCAGCAAGATACGGCATATATTAGCTTTCCCTTAACGATGAAGTAAAAATGGTATTCAAGTAGAGAAAAACTTATTGAATCTGCGTAAGAAAGATGATGGCAACCCAAAATGCCAGGACCACAACTGGTTTACAAAATTTCTTTCCGACAATTTTGATATTGAAGATCAGTTGCAGCTGATGAAGGTAAAACGAAAGGTTTAACTGATGCAAATTGACGAATAACAATTCGTAAGATCGCTGAAAGGTTACATTTATCGAATTAATATTATTATATTCATAATAGTATATTTAATCACTATAAAAAATTCGCACAAAAAAAAAAAAAAAGAAAGACTTTTCGAACAACCCAACTTCCCATTATCGATGCGTTTATAATTGCCAGCAATGAACGAAAACCATGCTCATATACGTTGCATATTTGTGGTATAGAAGGCTTTCGAAATTCGTTCCAACTTTTTCGGTCAGCGTTTTCAATATTCATTTCGAATTTCAAAAAGAATGCAAGATAAATACATTGAAATACTCCCCAAAGGCAAATATTACCCTTTTATTTTTTCCTTTCCTTTCCAGATGAAATGCTTTTATCGTCAAAAGAAAGTATATTTATTACGACATGTCTTATGGAACACACTAGATAAGTGCAGCAATGTGCAGAAATTAAGTCCCTTTACAGGAAATATTTATCAATAAGCAGTGCTGCGGGGGAAGGGCAGAGTATATAGAATTATTAGATAAGTTATGCCCCTTGGGTTGATTCTTTACGGCTGCGCTGTGTTTATGCCAGGAAACCTCTGAAAGCAGTTAGATTTAAAAAAAAAAAATTATACGCAGATAACATATCGATCCATCACTCATCAAAAACCGCACAAATCGAGTCAATAAAACAATTACGGTTTGTAAACTAATTGTTAAAACGTCGAGAAATTTTCACACGTATCGTTTGAAGGTTGCTGCTATCTAGACACAATGGGTGTCTCAATAATGTGATCATATATATATAGTAGGCCTAAGAGTTATTAAGTGATGTGAT
This sequence comes from Glossina fuscipes, assembly GCF_014805625.2. Lineage (NCBI taxonomy): Eukaryota > Metazoa > Arthropoda > Insecta > Diptera > Glossinidae > Glossina > Glossina fuscipes. The sequence goes on along the minus strand of NW_023998421.1, from coordinate 1,150,352 downwards.
AGCATTCAAAATTAACTAAAGCGCTAGGCGTGACCAGTCGAAAGCCACACCCATAATAAGCTCCTCAATAGCAACTTTAACTGCGTAGCAGGTATTAATCTAAAAGAGTATAATCTTCAATCTATAGTAAGCAGACAATTCAACCAAAAGTTGCAAAGGTAAGCGTAAGGAATAAATTCACATTAACGAGCTCGTGATTGCTTGAAATGGGATATACAGGCGACAAATATTAAAGGCATTATTTACGTTTAAAAACTTTCTATTAAATGGATAGAAGAGTCAAGTTCCTTGTACTAAAGCACAAACGAATGTCATCGGCACACTTTACTAACTTTTAAAGCGTAGAGCGAAAATAATTGTTGAATGATAGGGTGCACAGAAACTTAGCGTCCACCAATTTGCAAAATTTGTTAACTTTTTAATTTATGGCAACTTGCACTAGACTACTTTAAAAAAAATTTCAGAAAATTCTTATCATATCACCAGATTAGTTTTTCTGCTTTCCTTTTCCCTATAGATTCTTATCTGCTGTTATTAACTAAGCTTTAGTCGCAATTTTTTAAGAGGCAATAAAAATACATTCGTAAAAAGAACAAAGTTATTATTAACCTTAAACATGACAAAATTCAAGTTCCGTATGTTAAGCAATAAAAGCATTTTGTCTCCATTAAATTTTGTTTCATTTTGTGTTACTAAGCTTCAAAAAAATTATCCATAAACTGACGGTATCGTTACTATGTTATGAAGGCTTCCTTGCTGTTCAATTAATCGTCTGCTTGCACATCAGGCGAAAAAACACAAAATAATTATCCAAAATCATTTCATTGTTTTATTGCTGAACAAAAACTACAAAGAAGCTGATGCTGTCGTTAATCTTTCGCACGCAGTAACTTTACTGTGGCTTCTAGTGGTAGTTGTGCGCGGCAACTTGGGGCAAAGATTTGCTATCGTTAACAGAATGTCATTTTTCTTTATGGTACGCGCGAGGAGCCACGACGATTTCCACGAAAAGTTTTGTTTATGACAAAACAACATACTGAGATTTTCGTTCATGACACTCTATCGTATAGTAGCCAAGAAGAATTTTCTCTTAAAACTTTACGAATGAGATCAACTGATAGATATAACTTTCATTACCGTGCCGTAGCAATCACATTTAATCAAGTAAATAACTCGATTTGGTATCCCTGTGCTTTTCGGCGATCATATCGATCTGTAAAATCATTGCGATTGCTAGGAGACAGAAATCGACAGTAGGCTTGACGTTATTGGCACAATCGATTCTCTATTACCTATTCGGACCGCTGTCTCTGCTTAAGCACAAAAAACTCTGGCGGCCATTAGAAAATTTCTATCAGTTATTATTATATAAGACTTTTTAGCAGTCAGTGCATCTTATCAATCTGCTCAACACCGATTTCTTGGAATTAAAGTAATCTTATTTATAAAGAATTTAGTTGCAATATAGATTCGGATAAACTAAGCAATATTTAAGATTGAATTGTAATTATAATTACAATTAAAAATTTAAAGAAATGAAAACAAGTTTAAAACTAGAAAGATCGCTATCCATAAATAAATAACTTAAGGGAGGAAAAAATAAGGCAGAACATGTGTATTACATCTGGTCTCGAAGCACACACACAACCGATTTACATCAAACTGAGAGTAGACTAGTGCAAAGAGCAAGATCTGTGTAAAAATTGAACATGATACGGATAAGAAAATGACTATACCAGAAGAGAACCGTATTTCAAGCTTATTTGTGCTCTAGAACAAAACTTTAATAAATCCTGCCACAGATCTAACTTTAGTTAACAATCGTTCAAACAGAATACCTAAATCAAAGAAGGAGTACTCATTCTCAGACTTTTGCCAATTTATTAAGCTTTCAGTTGTAAATGAATTTTGTCTTGAAAGTAAAAATTTACCCATATATATGAATAAACATCTTATATGTGACTAAGCTATTTAAATTAAAGAAACACTATCGATCTGCACTTAGACTTTCACTGAAGTCTACGACGTCCCAAAAATCTTTCTTCGGAGCTAATGCTTTACATAAGATTCAGTGCATTCATGCAGTCAATCCTGCACTAAAGGATTATATAATGTACCGGCGGATTGAGCCCAATATCATGTTTATTCTGAACGGAAAAACTGACCTGACATGAAATAACTGATCTCTCAATGCGGAGAGATTTGTGTACAAAAAGAATCGTGAGAACTGGGGTTTTAGCTTGGCTTTAATCTTAGCTTGTAGTCTGGAAAGGGGATTGATTTGCTTTCAAATCATTTTTTCGTTTATTAATTAATTTTATTGCATTTTATTATGTTTGCAAAGCAAATTAAAAGTTATCGCTAATTTCATTGATTAGATTAATTGGGAAATGTTAGATATAAATAAATAATTCCGCATTTTGTTAATTGTGTGACAAGATATATACCGTTATATAATGTACTATTGAGAATCAAGTATGCGGTTTGAAAAATGTTTTTAATTACTTTCACACACCTTAACATACAAATAGTAAATAATAAACAAATGATCGTTGAGTGATTAATCAACATGTAGTGGAAACCAGTTTTACAAAAAAAAAAATAATTGAAGAAATTTATATTTCCTTTACAAAGGAATATTAGCAGTACGTCATTATATACGTTATGATCAGGAGAAAGCACACATGAAAGATGTGACACTTGTCCTAAAGAGCGAAACTTCGTAACTGTTTGCTTTGAATTTTTATAAGAGCATGCGCTGCCGTAATGAATATCAGATGAGATGTTAAAAATCGGTCGATCAATTAGCTGGACTTTGATTGCGCCTTTGATGCTTTGCCGGATCTTAAGTAAGCGAGATATATGGCCTAGGTATTATTTTGGGCAATAAGCTCAAATCACATATTCGTGGGTATTGATTAGTGTGTAAAATCTGTAAGTAGGGATTTTTTCCGGAAAGTGCATATGTTGCCAAGAGGCAAGCAATAAGTAAAGTATAATTTCAGCTGTTTGGCCACAATTCGATCTTTGTGACTTTCAGAGTGCCAATGACTCCATTTAAAAATATTCGCAAACTTATGAGCAGGTGTTTGTAAATAATGTTATTGAAACAAAGTCTGATGGAAATCAGAAAACTGGGGACAAATGGGCATCAAAGCATCATTTTGATACGAATATGAATTTACGATCGGTTGCATGTACCTTTCATCTTGGACTTTTAACTAATTATCTGCTGAATGACGTGCACTTAAAAATTGTGTGACAAACGTTAACTATAGGTGTATTGACAAATATGCAGGTTATACAAAAGAAAAATAAACATTTATCCATGGCGAGTATACTCGTCACTAACAGGTAACTGATTAACTAATTTTTTTGTGTTTATTATAGGCCACTATAAACGAAGCTATAAGGTATGTAATTATCGTGTACAAGAGGGCTACAATAATATATGTACATATATATATATTATAAAATTTCTAGTAATCATTTCATGCCGGCAACAAGAGAAGCTTACGTGTTTAAGAATGTGGTTAATTCTCTTCTAAAGGTATTCAACGAATTATCAGAAGATTTCAAAGTCAGCTGTATGGGCAATAAAAGTTTGGTCAGCTAAAAGAGATGGATATATTTGGTGTTTAGTATTGGAGACAAAATATTTACGCACACATCCAAAATCCTAGGAATAGCAGTTAGTTCTAAAAACCCTTACCATTCCGTAAAGCTGGAGATAGCGTAATAAGATCCTATCATTATTTTAAGTAAAAATTTGACTCTAGAAAATCCCTTGTCAGTTGGGGTAGTAGTTTCCGTCACAGCCAAAGCTTATACATGGACTCCTTTGTTTCATAATACAAAGTGCAAGTTATATTTAAATATTTTTATCAGCACAAGCAAGTGACTATGTTGAGGTTACAATAACGAATCATATTATGCAATTGCAATATGTGTGTCAATATAGATTACTTTAAAACTTTTTGAAGTTGTGTCTGTTCTCTTTCTAACGGTACTTTGTTATGCTTCAAGATTTTCTTTCTTTGGCAAAGATCGCAACTGTTAACAAATTGTTTTTTTTTGTTTATGTTTTTGCATATATTTTTTTTTATACGTCTGCGTCTCCAATCGTTAAATAAGTCGGTAACTAGATGAACATTCACTATAGCTACGGTCAAAGTAATCTCGATCCGAGTTTAGAAACCGCGAATACTAACTTGTAGACACTATAGGATCACTTACATCCATATAAATATATACATTAACTATGCAGTTCGCGCATACTCTTGAGAGACCAAGAAAACAAAATCTATAGGAAAGGTGCGGAGTACCTTCTATTAAAACCTTGAATTTTCAAAATATTGGAATCAGACAATGGAACTGAATTCAACAACAAACTGACCTGCAAACTCGTTTATATATAGAGCAAAAATTTTCCACACCTTACCATCACGAGACATTAGGAATTTCTCCCCCATTTTCTCCCATTTGTGCAAAGTAATCAATGACAGAAATACATCCCACACAACACCTCACCTCACCACGTGCCGACATAAATCGCACCCCGTTTAAACTTTTTTTTATTATGCGCAGACTACCGTACATGCATGGCGATATTGCGCACAATAATAAGAAGGATCCGCCTGAGTAGCCGAAGGCGAGGAATCTTGACTAGCAAGTATTGACTTTGACCATTGGGTTGTGGGTTCGAATCTCAAGTGCGGTAGAGTTTTTAATAAAAGCCGATAGCCTTAGCTGCTAGTGCTTTTAAGCGTTTAGTCTCAGAATTTATTTCTCTGGCGAAATTAATAATAATAATAATAACAATAATAAGAAGGAAGATAAAATTGATAATTATCTCGTTGAATTGAAAAACAAATTAGGATTTGCTTTACAAAAACGATATAATTTTCGAAATAAGAGATTTAGTCATACTAAGAAATCACACAAGAAAGAAGGGACACAGTCTATATTACACTACAGACAACAATAAACCCTTCTTCAATCAATAATTTACTGAGAAAATTATATCATTCTTACGTTACTTATTGGGAGACTACTATAGGTGAATTACGGTGCGACCTTTTTTCGTTTCATACTCCCTCGTAGTGTAACAAATGTCACTTATTCATTGCGTTTGCTTGAGGAACATGAAGAAGTTTCAGTTTTCAAGTCCAAATCATGGGAATGTCCGAAAACCAACGGATAGAAAGATAGGACTACAACTTTATCCTAATCAAGACTATAAGCAAGTTTTGACGCTACAAACCCAATCTTATCTATTCATTATTAAAATAGACATTTTATCATCTTTGAAAACAAAATTACTATCGTGCTTCATTATTCACATAAAGAAAAGTGAGACAAAAAAAAAAAAAAAAGAAGCGCTAAGACTTTTATAAAAGCGACACTTCCATATCAAGCCAAGAAAATATAGGAAATATTTTTCGTAGCTAATGCAATAACATGTGCATAAATTCAGACTTTGTTGTTGACGTACGTGTAATGTGATGAATGTAAACAATATAAAAAGGAAAAAGAAAAGAAAAAAAGAAAAAACTCACTCATTAGCACTGAACATGCGTACTATATGTCGCTGTAAACAATGAGCGACATTCGATGTACCGTAGCTTGCAACTGGTGGCGACGGTGATGATAATAATAAGTTAGGCGAAGATATGGGGGATTGCGGTGGTGTTTGATAAATTTCCATAAGATCGTCATCTTCAAAGAAACCGGATGAATTACTGGAAGAAGTGCGAGGGTATTTAAGCATTTTTGTGCCACCAAAGGTGGAATTGTAATAGTAAACGCAACTGCAAAGTGTAGTCGAACGAGTGCTAGTAGCGATAGGAGATGTGTAGATTAAGTTATTTCTAGAAAGCTCACTAAATAATAAACGATCGTTGTTAGTTGTGGCTGATGGTGACGTCAATAGAGATGCAGCCAAGGAATGACGTTGTTTTTGAGGATCACTAAGGTTACAATTGTTTGAATTGCTGTTGTTGCAGGTGTAGATTTCGCAGCCAAAATTTATCGTTGAAACACTGTCAGCAGCAACTGTGGCAACAGCGGCGTTGTTAGCAGATAAAAACATCTATTAAAATTTTCTACTTTTTATCGTGTACAGAGAGATGTATAGCGAACACCTTTGAAAAACAAAACTTTTCACAAGTAATTTTTATAAATTGAATTTCAATTTTTTTTACAAACTTTTTATACACTATTTTTTCAAATAAATTCTTTTTGTGCTCGAAAACTAGTTGTAGTAGTAGTAGTATATTATTATGGAAATCTTTCTCTAAAAAAATATATATGCATTTTATTATTATTCAAGAGAGCAATGAAATGACCAATGAAATAAAAACCTGACTGACTCGTCACTTGTTGTATTAATTAACAAGCACCCGATAATTTATACTTGTTGTACTCAGCAAGAAGTGATTTGTAAGACAACACAACACTGACACATATGCCTCACTTTAAGAAGATTCCTTAAAGTGCAAATATTCTCGACTAATGGAGAGATTTTAATATAATTTTTTTGATCCCTTTCGCGGTGATATTTTTTTAAGTTTAGAACTAGACATGAGGTCAGCTCTGTATCTAGTTGAAAAATGAACTCCCTAATAAAAATATTCGAGCGCAATCACGACTCTAAAGCTAAAGATATTCTTGTTGATAGTTTTGTGAACTATGGAAATATCGAATTCAAATATGATATAAATTGATTGAGGGGAATTAATTATTCGAATAACGACACGCAAACAAAAATCCCAAAAGCAACTTTCATATTTTTTTATTTTTATTTTATTTTATTTTTTATTTTATGTGTATATTGAGGTGGTGGGTATAAAAGATTCGTTCAAGGCGAATATAACGCACAGCTTTCTTATTTTTATTCTTCTTTTAAATAAATTTCAATAACACACACGTTTTCAAAAAGAAGAAAATAAAAAAGAAAAAAAAAAAAGAAGCAAAATAATTGAATATTTAATGAAAATTTTTTACATAATACTCTTTTTTTTGTATAACTTTTTTCTTTCTCTGCGTGTTTTTGCTTAAGTGTCACCGGAAGTTTTCTAATGCTTTTTTTTTTATTATTATTATTATTATTATTTACGTTATTTGTCTTTAGTAATGCACGACAAAATAAAACTGTGCTGCTCGCAACACTGAACTACACACTGTACGAAATTAACAGAAAAACCAACAACACACACAACACACTCTACTCTCTTAAGCATTTTATTTCATGTTAATTCGTTTATAAAAGTTCACTGGGTTAAGCACATGCCGCCACATATCACCGTATACTTACTACTACTACGTTTTATATTATATATATATATATATATATATTTTTTTTTATAATGTATTTGGGAATATAAAGAGAAGAAAAAAATTATACAAACGTTACACGTATGCATTTAAATGCATTCATTAAATACTTATTCGAAATGAGTGCGCGCTGGTCTCACTTAAGTACGTTGAAAATAGTCGCTCGAACTTTTGATATGAAAACGACACGAAAAGAGATAAACAAACAAAATCTTTTGTATATACATATTTATATTATATTAAAAATGGTCGAGAGAGTGTGTACTTCTATGCCCGTCTTGTTCTCTTGCTTTGATAGACTGACTGAATGAAATGTTTAGAATTTCTAATTAATTTTTGTTATTATTGTTACGATTGTTCTTTGTGTTGTTGTTGTTGTTGATAATTCTCACAGATCTCGAGATCGTATATAAAATTTGCATCTGTAGACTTTATGACTCTTGATTTTATTTATTTACTTTTTTTACCCTATTACCCTTCCTTTACTTTAGTACAGTGTTGGTGACGATAATTACAAATTAATAACAGTGTTCCAATTAACTTGCACTGTAACAACTAAAGTGATAGGATAGTACTCCTTGTACTGAATTATGTGCATTGAATTTTATTTTCCATAATGTGAGAGCTTCTGACTCTCGGCATAATATTCTTCCTTTCGTTTTCCTATTCATACTGAATATCGCTTACTTTCAATTAAACTCATTATTAAGCTATTACCCAAGAAGCCTACTCACTTCGAAAGATGTTATATGCCAATTTTTGCCTATTAAAGTACAAGCCTAAGTGCTAAGGTATTTAATTATTTTCAAAAACTTAAAGAAACAAATGAAGTCCTGACAGATCGCATTAAATAATCGTTTCTGAGGTTTGGAGGCCTTTTGGTTATTTTGACAGCTTGGTGCTCTGATTCGAAAATTTAATTTTATCGAATATCCCCTCAATAGAGATTTAAATGTACAAAAATGCCTATGGGAAAGTAATGAATTTGGTCAATTTGGAAAACTATGAAAGCGATAGCAATAGAATAGGCAGTTAGTGTTTGAGGTAGAACAGCGTAATATTGTCAGTAGAAAGTGCTGTTCAAGGTTACTGGCTGAGAACGCAACGATTATCTTTTACGTTTGATGAACGATTGCAAGCAAGAGCATCGCAGAATGCAAATTAGGTTGTCAGTTTCGGCTGAAGTCGAAAATCTTTATTGTAGACTAAAAGGATGATAGTAACGATCAATTCATAAAACAAGTATAGAAAGTCTATCAAATCTAAGAAGCACAAAAGGAAAAAAAAAAACAATATTCAATGTATAGTTCTGCGGTTTTTTAATTATATTAAGTTATACAAAAGTTTTCTGAACGTTCCAAAGCAGGCTTATGAAATCGTATATTCTAGAATTTTTTTCACATAAGATGAAGATCGGCAAGTAATTGAATAGGCAAAGGATCGAGACTAACAACTCAATGTTCCAAACTCAAGTATGGTACAATTTTCAATACAGGCGAGCATATGGTCTAAGTTATCCGGTAGTCTTTAAAATCCATTAATAAATAGAGTCAACAAAGCCTTACAGCGACGAAATTATGGTAGAAATAACAAATAAGATGATAAATTTAAGGTTAATTGCCCATAATCGAAAAATACACATATTATACTTCACAGATTATGATTTAGTTTTATAAATGCATATTGCATGCTTTCTATTTAGCAAAATTTGCCTTCTAACAGACCAAGAGTTTTGATAATCGTCTCAATATTTCACACCGAGCGAATGTGAAGGCAGCAGTTACGAACAGTGCATTAAAATAAACTCATAAATTACTAACGCTTTTTGGATTGAGATTAACAAAAATTGCATTTTGAGAAAAAATGAGAACACCAGCACACAATAATATAGATTTACTTTCAATATCCATACTACACAGCAAGAAATATGTAACAAAATCTTTTAAAATCACCTAAGCATAATGAATGCTTATATACTAGATGCAAGGCTAGAAAGATAAAGTGTACAAAATCTGACAAAAATATATTAATCTATTTCTTCATCACTCTCTTGCTTCAGTTCTGTTATTAAATACAGTCCGCTATACATATTATTCTTCAGGTGCATTAAACGGTAAACGCTAAGCTGAATTAATATTTCCATTTCATTAAATTTTAACTAGGGGCGAAAGCAAGGACGTCTTCAATGTAATAAATACCCTCATAAGACTATCGGAGGAGTTGTGTAAGTTGAAAACGAAAGGCAGATGTTGATCGAATAAAGAAGTGATTTTGAATCAATTAGCATAATGAAAAGAGGAAACCCCGCAAGTCATATCTACACACTTTATTGATTCGTGTGTCCCTTGCTTGTGGTCGTCCTTTACGCATAGAGAAAACCTGTAAATTCTAATATACAAAGGAGGCTTGCCATTCTTGTTGACAACGTCCAACATCACACAACAACGACTTCATAAAGCATATGTAGCCTTAGTAAGCCCAGTCGATGTAGGTTTGTCTGTCTCTACGTTCTCTCGTTTATCTGACTTTCGCGCGTTGTAAAACTAGTTGAGGCGTGACATAAATGCAGTTCACATTTATCGGCTTTAAAAATGAGCGCGATCCATCATGTGAAATATGTACACCGTAATAGATATTTGGCTGAAACGCTATATAAACACTTACCAGTTCAGTGAACAAAAAGCGTTGATTGGCCTGCTGGCGTTCTTTAATGCGGACAATGTGAATAATAATAAAGGCGAATCTAAGCTAATATGAGGCCCCACTTTGAAAAAGTCGTAATATTTCCCAATAAAAATCGCTGAGGTAAGTAGGCGTTCTGTATTAAAGTAAATGTTTGATTTGGTTCGATTTGCTTCGCCCAATTTTTTGAATTTACAACCGGATAGTCTTTCTTACAATCAGTAAAACTTTCTATTCCAAAACTTTATAGAGAAAATGAGCCTTTAATATTAATTTGAAATAAAATTTATCTGTACTGAAATTGGACCAAGTGGGTCTATATTTTGGAACTTATAAAAGAACTCTATGAAAAGCGATCATAAAAGCTAGCTTAAGGTCTGGTTTCCTAGTTTAGAGGGAAGAATAGATAAGAACGTGGACAAGCCAATTAATTTTCTTAAATTTGGAATACGTCAGCAGTTTTTAGCTCCCTCCCAGATAAAAGTTTTCATGAGAAGTAGGTTTTCACATGAATACGAGATATTGTAATTATATTATCTCGAAAATAAATGGAGATATATCATAAGCGAAATAATGCAGAATATTTAAATAACGGCATTGGTTTTGCTTTGTGCCTTCAGCAAGTGCCAGTAAAATAAAAATATGAAAGAAAGAACTGCACGTTTGTTTTAGGAATCGAAAACTGTCAATTGGTAACCGTTCATAACCCTGACCTTGAAGGAAGTTTCAATTTTTATGTAAAGGAAATGGTGAGGAAATCAATGAGAAGTAATTTCTATCTGCTTACCATATGCTTTAGTTTGAACATTATTAAGATATTGTAAGTTTCCTGGAGTTTAGTTTTAAGAGTTGGCGTTATTGTACCTTTGATTGAAATCTAAAAAGTTGTTAGGGGAAAGCTTTACCTTCTAGCTTCACGCACTACCATAAACCGGATACTGTTCTCAGTTGCCTCGATCGATCGACACTACTAAAAAAATATAAAACCACTCCGAAGCTGAAGAACGAACACATTTTAAGTCAAATATTTTTTATCATTTATTTTCAAGATGCGCTTTTTCTTCTTAAAAAAAATTGATTTATTTTTCTATCTATTCCTTTCAGGATTTAAGCAACTCAAAAAGCAATTGGAATATATTCTTTGTTCAACCTTGGAGTAGCCAAGCTTGCCAAAACGGTTTAGACACAGCTGAAGGGGATAGTATCTTGACGAAGGTTACTTTTGGAGAACAACAATCACTGGGAAGCGAATGCAGAAATTAAGAAACAAAACATCAATTCGTTATTGTAATGGACAAGACAAGCTGGCCTTTGAATAAAATAATTGATATTGCAATGGAAATCACTTAAAAGATCGAACGTTTAAATCGAAGATTTTCAAAAACATAAAAAATATTGCGCTTAAATGAGGATTTATTTGTGGAATCAAGTCACGTTTTCAACAACGAATTTGTTCACGTTTCACGAGCTTTTCGATTGACTTACTTTGTAATTTATAAAATTATTTCTCTAAGGTGTATTTCACATATTTATACACTTTTCTATACAATTAATATGTACATCACAAAATGAAAAATCTGTCAAAAGTCGTAATGTTTCATGAAAATTTTAATTCTTATTGTTCACACTGCTGCATTGATTAACATTTTTCACAAATATGAAAATAATATGAAAATAATATGAAAAAGATCAAATGAGTAATCAACTGGCACGCTCTTAGAAAACAGATGTACGATAAGAAATGTTAAAGTATGTGTTTAAAATTTTTTTTATTACTTTCCTTTCTACTGTTCCTATATATATTTTTAATTAAACTGATGTTTGTCAAGCTTACACAAATGTTAATTAAAACAATTTATTTTAAATTAAAATTTTATACAAAATTTAGAAAAGCATTTACATTTCTTTCAAATTTTTGCACAATTTACAACAAATTTACAAAAAGAAACTTAATTTCTTGAATGGTTGCAATGATTTACTTAAAAAAAAAATAAAAGTATTTTTAGCCTATGAGCCAATTTTAAAAATATATTTTAAATGCATTTTCATTTTCTTTTTGTTTTTATGGCAAAGAGAAACGCAAAAACACAACAGGATTAAGGTGTTTTTAAATTTATGCGGTATAGCGTCTATGCCAACACTCCTAACAATCAAAACATATTATGGCAATAAATTGCATACGAAAATTTTTTTTGTGAAAAAGAGAAAAGAAACCATTTAATGTTAAAATCGAAATTACACATAAATAACACGCAAATAATTACTTATACGTACAGGTGGTCGAGTTGGGCATGCATTTCTTTATGCAAATGAATAGCCGAACGTGTGCTGGTTGGTACTCAGCAACAACGGTTGGCGTTGCTGACGACTGTAAGATTATCTATTGAGCTTTTCAATTACAGGGGAGAGAAGAAGACAAGACAGAGGTTAAGTTAAAAAGATAATTGCTTTTGCTTCTGTTGCATACCACATGTAGTGCATATAGATATCGATAGATTGCTTAAATATTTTGCATGGCATGCATGCACGCTGTTTAATGCGTTTATGTTTATGTGCATTTGCATATTCGCTTAGTGTGGATATTATGTTGTCATTCATTAGCATGCGCATTGTATTGTGTGTTGCGATTTTTTTCGCAGTTAATTGAAGAGAACAATGAACATGTTACTGTTACCATGTTTTTGCTTTTAATTGACTTGAACACTTAAAAAAGCTGTTGCTTATTAAAATGTAAATAAACTGTTCAGTGAAAGAAATTCGCATAAGAAAAACAAACAAATTAACATAATATTTGTCTACAGTTAAATTTTCGATTCTTTGTTTGGTTTCGAGGACGTAATCACTCTGTTGGGTTATTTTCGTAAAACATAACAGCAACGCTAAACCGCTTTTTAATCTTTGTCAAACGACACTTAAAAGCACGCATATGAATTTCCGTGCATATCCAACTTTTAATAAACGTAATGTAAATTGTGGGATGAACACAAAACGAAAACAAGTACAAACATTACAGGTGGCCACCGCTCCTCATTATCAAACACTCTACACTATTTCACGTAATATAGTTATTTACATAACACTGAAACACTGAAAACAAACAAGACGTTGTATTTGAAATGCTCGTATATACGGCGCGATCCTAATCGTTTTCGAGAGCGTTTGCCTTTCAGTCAAAAAAAAAAACCTCGGTTCACGAATTTTCATCAAAATACCTGAAAAACTGCGATCTGGAAGTTGAATACAAAAATCCAAGACGGACAGACAGGATTAGTTCAGTAGAACCAGTTTCTGAAACAATCGGTTTAATAAAAAATGAGTCTGCTTTTTAAGACCTTCTGGATGTTGTATACGTCCGCACAAACTTATATGTACCCTTGTAGCTCAAATGGTACGGGGTATAAAAAGCTGGAGTACATTGCATAGTTATTTGTTCGAGTAAAAATCTACCTCATACACCTTAGGTAAGACTTTAAATGTATCAAACTGCGGTTTTAAGAAGAATGCAGAAACGCACACACACAGGTTACTATTTGGCCCATCGTCTTTTTGCTCTTGAATACCGCAGAACATGAGGACGCAACATTTTTCAGCCTTTCGTTTTTCTATACCCGGAAAAAGAATAAGAGGGAAGTATCTAACAGTATTATCTCATTTTCCTTCTCTTTCAGTCGAAGTCATTGTCTTGCGCCAAATCAGGAAACATCATTTAGTAAAAAGCAAAAGGAGCCTTTCGCGGAATACTTAATTGTAACGATCATTCTTTTTAGAGGAAAGAGAGAGCAGACTCGCCAAAGTGCGAAGCGAAAAATCGCAGAACACAAGTGGTTTTCCTAACAAAGCTTGATATCTTTATACCTATCGATAAAATGCAACGAGTCTGAACCGCATCAACCATCGTTGGTTTTTTTCGGAGATGTAATTATTGCAATGTCACATGGATTTTCATTTTTCCAAAATAAGGCCATAATGATTGTAAAAATAGTCAGACCATTTTTGCTCCTTCGTTCAAAATTGATTAAAATATTGCAAAAATTTCGGCCTACAGGTTGAACACAATAAGGCACACATCGTACGGATGGGCGAAACATAAAAGCTTAAATGAATCCAGAAATTGTTTCCATACTTGGACGCAAGCTTAATACGCTTCGCAAGCAAAGTGGTGGAGGATATAGAAAATCAAATAAAAACCTTTTAAACTGTTAAGCTGATGTTATGCAATGCATGTATATTCTGGTACAAGCTTCTTGACCAATTTGATAAATAAATATTCCTTTAGTGGGAGAATCTTGGCGGGCTAGGTGCAAATAAATTTACAATGAATACATTTTCATCTACGGAAGAGCTCGGAAACACCTCTGTTTACTGATAAGATAGATCCGTTATTATTTTTCGCAAAATTTAAAAAAGTTTTGAAATTAGAGAATTTTTCTACGATTTGATTTCCGTAAGATTGTTTTTGTTTTGTACTTCTTAGCCTAATGTGTATATGTTTTTGTTGTAACTCACTCTACAGAAGTAGTATCGCAATTGATTATATAAACAACAATTACCTGAAATGAGAAAAATAGAAATGCTTTAATTAGTCGAAAATCAAAAGTCATGTTTATTTATTAAAATATTTAAATAGAAAATTGTGCATAGAAAATTTGAAATTATCTTTAAATCGCATATAGAGTGTTTAAATGGCAATTGGCATATAATAAAATATAAATTTTGCGTAAATCAATGATTAACAAACGTAATTAATTAACGTAATCACACTAAGAAAGATCTAAATAAGAAATTGCTTAATGAAAAGCATGAAAAAGCTAAATTTGGCATTAAATCAAAAAATTATTTGGCAAGCAAGGTAAACACTACAAAGTACGAGCTGCAGATGAAGAAGAATGATCGGCGGATCATAAAAAATTGCTTAAATTTTATATCAAGAAATTGAGTATTAGTTAAATATTTTCACAAATTAAGTGACAATAATTACCGGTCACTCGGATAGATGGATTGATATGACAAAGCTTTAAGGTGCTACTATATAAGTTTTATGGGGAGGAAAAAAAATATCTGAGAGATGGCAATAGATGCAGGCATAGAAACGAAACAAATAATTATTCACGGGCAGTGGTGACCTTGCACTATATTTATTTTTATTATATAGTCTGAATGTCTTCCGTTTCCACATCAACTGCACAATAGTGAAAGCGCATTAAATTATATGCAGGTGTACAAGTGATGATAGATTAAGATAAACAAAATATTTTATTTTTTTTTATATATATAAATTTATTTAGAAGTGGAGGATGTGAGCTTGTCAAAAAAAAAAATTCGCCTAAAAACAGGAATATAAATGTCAAGAAATCCCGTTATTTATTTTCTTTTTTTATTTTAAAAGAAATTAAATCTGACATTTCAACACTCAATAACTAATTATAACAAAATCCATTGAAAAAAAAATAAAAAATAAAAAAACACTATAAAAATGTTTACACTGCACACTACTTGGGAATTTATGTACATTTTTGTTTGTTGCGCCTTGACATAATTTATTTTGAACTACATTTTCGCCATAAATTCGTTTCTTTTTTTTTTAAAAGAGAAATTTTCTTTATATAGAAAAACAAAATGAAAATGCATTGCAATCTCGTTTTTACATCAGTATACGGTGTTGAATTGTTTAATAAAAGCTTTGTATGAGTGCACGTTGTTTTGTTGCAGACTGCTTTGATATGCTTTGTCGCCTTTGTTAATAAAAATGTCATCAAAGCAATTCTGTGCATAGCGGTGTCTTTTTTATGCTTCTCGGGAACGTTCAATGAATTTTCAAATGCGAATGAATTTTCAAATTCGATCTTCAAAAAAGCCCATTCTACCGCAATGACGTTATTTAAAAAAAAAAAAAGAAAAAAAAATCATCTTATGTTAAACGTTTATAAATTTATATGCAATCATATTGTCTAGTTTTGTCGATGTATTTGAAAATCTTTAATATTATTGGAAACGCGAGAAGTAAAAAGAAAAAAAAAATAAAGCGCCCCCGGGTGGGCTCGAACCACCAACCTTTCGGTTAACAGCCGAACGCGCTAGCCGATTGCGCCACGGAGGCACATGATGGTTGCTTGCCAGTATATTATTATAAGTTCTAATGCAAACATGATGTGTAGAACAAAATTCATCAATTTTATAAAATTAGAAAGAGAAAATCGCAAAATTTCAGATTGTAAAAAAAGAAAAAATATTACTAAAAATAGAAAAATACTTACTAGTATTACTTGAGGAGCGTATGCCATTTATTAATGTCGCCTAATATTAGGCAGCATTTTCAGATCGCTTTAGAAAGGAATTTAAGAAAAACACAGCTGTAACCCAATTCTTTTATACCCATCAGCACAGCACCTTTCCCAAAAAATGCTTTAAAAACAAAAAAAATTTAAACATTGGGAGGTCGTAGCTGAATTTCTCCATGTGTGTATGATAGATTGTACAAGTTTTATCGTGCGTTCATTGTAGTTTATGACCACTGACCCAAAACCCAAGATAAAAGAGAGGTGTCTATGTTGCACTGTAAATTAACCGATTTGGCTTGATTTTCAATACAAACTTGCATGCAAGAATTTCTATTGCTTCTCTCAAATTTGAAGGTGATTTTCACGAACGGAAGAGTGAGTTTTCCACAAATGAGCAGACTTATATTCTTAGGTGATACTGATCAACAGAGATATAATTTGTAGAGTTTCTAAAGCTTTGTTCTGGACCGTACAAAGGTTTCGGTAAAACACATTTGCACATACATACATATGTTATACATACATACGTATAAATAATTTGTGGTGTTTCTGAAGCTTTCTTCTGGGCGGTATAAAAGTTTAGAAATTTTGATACACTGTATTGGTCACTGAGCCTGGTAGATTCTTATATAGGCATAATACTAAATATGTGCCAATTTTTATACGTTTATCTGCTGCAGTTCGTAATGAGCAACGAATGATAGTTATCATCCATCTTGCGTTCATCAAGAATTGGGAGTTTATTAAACAAAGGAGCAATATTAAATATGAAATACAATTTATGAAAGGTTGAGGAACCCAACGTGCTCGTTATTGCAATTTCAGCAGGCAAGTGCCTAAAATGTTCTTAGTGTCTATTTTCGATCTCTTTTATTCTCAAAATTTTCGGAACTTAAGTGGGACACATGATATCATCAAATGGGTCACTCTGTTCTAGATTGCCGGGCCCTGGTATATAGTATAACTAACATTTCAACAGTCGCTGGAACAAATCTCAGTTACGGTAGAATTTGCAATACAGGCGAGCATGCGATTTAAGTTATCCGCCAGCCCTTTTAAATCCATAGTTTGTAAATTTATTTATGAAATTTATAGACAACAAATAAGTAAGAAAAATTGAATAAAATTTTGATATATCCCGACCTGGTATAGTCTTCATCTTAGTTCATAGTTTTTAATTATTTTAGGACTACTTGATGAAGGTTTCCGAACCAATAAAACATATGTAAACATAACAGATTTAACCTTTATTGCGTAAAGTCTGGATTGATCTTTAAACAGTTTTGCGATAACTTCACCTGGGTTTACCTTTGCAATTTATAAGATGAAATCATAAAGTCATTCCAAGTACATGCTTGGAATAGATTCGATTCCGTACGTATCAGATGCATTTCTTTGATCTTTTTATATACAGATATAACTCCTATGGTTGTTGCATTTGAAAAAGATGCTTTTCTTTGCCTTCGACAATACTGATTAGTAATAATATAAACTTTTAACATGTGGGCGGTCACTTCACTCAATCAAAAGAAAAATTTTTATAACGATTGGGTCATAGTAAGAGCTAAGCCGAAACTTTTAATTCAGACGTACGTAAGGTGCAGGCTGCTGCACCGGTAATGCTATAATTGGAGTACAGACGCAATGAAAAAGAAATTGCTACTAATACTTTACTACATATATGTCACGCTT
>NW_023998421.1:1018410-1132355 GCF_014805625.2 Glossina fuscipes | reverse complement strand
TGAAAAAGAAATTGCTACTAATACTTTACTACATATATGTCACGCTTTAAATCAAAATCTTTCATATAAAGTTCCATAACAGACGTATAAATAAATGATGGCTGTTTTCTGATAGATTTAAAAAAAATATACTTCTTACGAATATAATCTATGGTCTTTTACCATTTGTTGGGTAGCTTACGGATGCCCTCGTGGTAGAAAAATGCACGCCGGCGGCATATTACCCATCGACCCATAGTCGTTCATCTTCATCAAGTTTTGTGAACCATCAGCAAGCTGTTTAGAATTGCGTCGACGTAAATAAGTGATAATCGAAAGGGGCCAGGTATGGAGAATACCACAGGATGCCTTCAAAGTTTTCAAACTAAGTCAGAAATCACTGGTCGGGTTGTTTTTGTTGAAGACGCATAGACGTATCTTAATTTTAATCGTCGTTAAGACTCAAATTTTTTTAACCATTTTCGTAGCTTCAGTTGTACTTTTTCCAGGTTAACCCAGTTAAAAACGCAGAAAAGGCAATGCCATAAATAATATTCATCAAAGTTTGCAGTTTCATAAGGTTTTAAGAGTTATTTGTAAACCGAATACATAAACCAATTGAAATTAGTTCAAACGGTAAATGTAAATCTTATCTATTACCTATTTTTAGTAGAGAAGAAACTAAAACAAGATGTGTCTTTACATGTGTAAAAAGTCTACAAAAGCAACCAAAATAGTGAGCTTTAAAAAACGTATTCTAACTCTGCATATAAATGAAGTTTTAACACCAAGTTTAAGAATAATGCAAATTGAGGGGAACATTTAAAAGCTACGACAGCAATTATTTAATCAATGTGTTGACAATTGAGAAAGCAGGCACAAACTGTGTAAATATTTATATAAAAAACAAAAAAAAAAGTTCACATTATGATAATAATTTCATCTTAACAACTCTACTAACATATATGCGGCTTAAATACTTTTCTACAGACTAAACCTAATAATAATGATGATGATAACAGTAACGACGACAACAGGTGATAAGTGCTGGAGAAGTAACAGGAACACAGAAAATTTAAAAATGAATTATTTTTTCTAGAATGATAACAAGAAACACAAAATTGATAACATGTAATACACAATTAAGTAGAAAGTGGATGCATATAAGCGCTGGTATAGCATGATTCTGATAACAAGTTAAGTGTAGTGTATTTTCGTATTGTCGTATTCAAAAGCGTTATCATAACAAAAACAAACAAAAAAAGAAAAAAAAAAAAAACAAAAAAGAAATGAAAACGAAGTGATAATATAAATGCATTATTAAAAAAGTTAAACTAATAATCAAGGATTATAAAAATATATTTCGATTATATAAAATAGCAACAAGTAAAAACTCCTTGTAATGGCAAATCGACTAATAAAATAACAATATACTCACCCTATAAATTCTTTGATAAAACAATATACTTTAAATAAACCACGATCAGTATTGAGTAAAACATCGGGTTTCAAAACGGGCAAATAACAATTGCATTGTTGGTGCGGCAAATGTTGATGATGTAAGGGATGTTGTTGTTGTTGTTGTTGTTGATGTTGAGAATGATGTGCCACTGGCGTAGAAGACGACGCCGCCGCTTGCTGTTGTTGCTGCTGATCTAGACCCGTTTGAGACGGGTTAGCAGCCGCCATTTGTATTTGATCATTGCCTCCTCCTGTTATTGTTCGAGCGCCGCCCGTGCTTTGGCCACTTACGGCGTTTGCAGTGTTGACGATATCATTGGCGGTGCTTGTTGCTGTCGTCGGTGTATTGAAAGGGGCATGTATTGCGGTTTTAGTACAGCCACCATACATTGTCACATTTAATCAACAACATGTTAAACTTCAATTTGAAAACACGTGCCACAAAATCGCCTCTTTTTTTTTTAAGGAGTTCTGATGGTTAATAATTTTTGATTTTTGTTTTTTTTGCTTTTTTAATTTTTACTTTCTTAGTTTAAAAGTTCGTGTTTTCTGTTTTCTGTTTTCGGTTTTTATTCAATTATTTCTAGAGTTTCGATTTAAGAGAAAAATTTATTATATTGAAATGTATAAGAAAATAAACGTAAAAAACTTTTCAAGCTTATTTCATAAATAACTTAAATAATAATTGAAAATATAAATAATAAAAAGCGAATAAGAAATAAAATTTTAATGAATTTTGGTAGTAATTTTGTGTGAGTTCATGAATGGGAGTGTCTTGTACAGCTTTTGTGTTGTAAATTGAATATGAAAAGAGAGAGAGACAGAGACAGAGCCAGAGACAGAGACAGAGAGAGAGAGAAAGAGAGAGAGAGAGAGAGAGAGAAACCGTATCCGGCTTGGGTGTAAATTTTGAATACCTGTGGTACCACAAATCTAATTTGAACGAATCCATTTACAAACGTAGATACTAGAGGAGTATGCCGGCAATGTTAGGATTTCATTAAAAATCTTTTTTGATAATTTCATCACAAATTTGGCAACGTTTAAATAATGCTTAATACTGCAGTGAAAGTCTTTTTGGCAATTTTTGCTTAAACACTTGGAGAAAGGAGATAAGAAATTATCACTATATAGCATCTGTTAACATATTTGCATAGGGTTGTTCGGAAGTCCTTCCGCAGATATAATTTGTCGCCAAGTTTCTAGCTGTTATCTGCATTTTATATATATTTTTCATATTATTGACAGTTCTACAGTGAAGTTTTCCTTTTTTAAACGAAATGTATGGGAGATTTTTTCACGCTTCTTCCTAGGTCCATTTGCGTATTACATTTCAACTTCCTGGCAATGCAATTTTTCAATAGCGAAAATCCTCATAATGGACCGCTGACCAACCAGGATTCAGACCGACATATTGCCAAGAACATATGTATTGGACTTCGGGCAGCTTCTTGTCCTAAATATTTCGACTGTGAGTTTTCTAACAATGTCAGCGGGCTGACGAAGACACAGACCGGCGTCTCGCAGTTCTCGTCTGATCTGCTTTATGGTGGAAACAAGGGAAAGTCGTATATGACATACGAAGTGACGAAAAGGCAGACAATTTCAAACCCAGGCCTTCCCTGAAGTAAATTTCAAGAAGCCTATTTGCATCATATGGCTGTAATATATATTCAGAGTTTTTTAATCGGGAAGAACAACACATTCGGGTAATTTCATTTTTGTGTCGACGTTATTGTGTCTTTTTACTTTCATGCAAGTGTGTAAGGGCCATGCACAAGCTTGATGAATGTGGATAATCTACAAACCTTGTCATTTTGTAAAATCCTATTGATAATTAGCTGAAGAAATGAGGACAAGCGAATTAACTCGAATCAGTTACGTGGTGTGATAAAATTATTACAATTCCATTGGACAAAAAGATTATTGTAAAACATAGTTTACACAATATAGCGGGAAATAAAGCTATCAATAACAAAAGGAACAACAACAGGCATTGAATTTGCAAATCACTTATTTTTACCGAATACACAGTAGTACGATACATTTACTTAAAAATAAACTTTTAAATCAAAAACTTTGGTGGTTTCAAGCTTGCTGAATGTAGATTTAATATGGCACGCCATAAAACAAAAACAAACTGGGAATACATTATCCAGATTTCTTAAACAAAAAAGAAAAAAAGGTGAAACATTAAAATGTCTAATTAGTTAACAAAAACCTATATAAGCTTCTTGTATTTCTTAAACTATTGGTTCAAGATTTGTCATCATCAAAAAGGGAAATATTTATTAAACTCTTAAATCTTATAACTGCAATAAATATTTTCTCCATTCATGAAAGTAATTTAAATTAATTTTGCTTGTCCGAAAAAATGGCATACATTTGTAATTTTATCTTTGGTGTTATAATAATTGTAAATGCCGCGAGTTCTTTGGTAGAAATTTGAAATATTCTGCATTGCTTGCTTCCCATATTTTAGTCTTTACAAGAGTGGCTTTGAAAGCTAAAGCAAGTAGAATATTCATTAAATATCTGTCTATGATTTCCAGGAGTAAGTAAAAAAAAAACTTTTTCTTAAATTCGTCTTTATTCTACATCGACTTAGGTAGCAGTTATATAATCGGGGAAGACCGTCTTAACGTTCTGCCTTGTTAGGGGAAAATTGGTCAAAAGACACACGAAATGCGTTTAAATCACCGCGATGACTTTGTCATTTGATCCAAGTTTGCTTCCCTATGACCATCATTTTGAGATGGTGAGAGATAGGCTGAGATCTGGACACAATATAGTCGTTTAGACAGCAAAACGAACTTCAATTGATGCGATTTTGTCATTGTGGTCATCGGCTTTCAACTATGAGTAAATTAAGTACCCGTTTTAAAAGCGGATAAGTGGATAATACATCGCCATATGATCTTTTTAGAATGTCAACCATCTCGCGCAACTTCTCTCTTCCATTGTTAAGAATAATTTTTAGAGTTTTCCTGACGTGTTCTGGTGTAACCATCTGCGCCTATTACATTTAGCATCAGCAAACGTCTGCCAAACTGTTGTTTTCCATGTAGAAGGGTCGTCTTACCATAATACGTTTCGAGTAAGTGCTGAGTTTTCAAAATATTTTTAATAGCTTGGTAAATAGAATCAATGTAACTCATAAAGAAATGATCGAAAATGACATGAAATTTGGATTGGCACGGCGGCTGAGGGTAGCGCTTTCTATAAATAATGTTGATTTCTTGCTAGAGACGATATATGTATGTCAATCTTCAGAATTATTGACTATGATTGATATGATACATAAAACTTAAATTACTTTTGTTGCAATGAGAGAATTTTTTTGTTAAATGTTTCGCTTGGGACTTCTTGCCAAGAGTTCTATGTAATTTTGAATACTTAGTTGTCGCTTTTCTGTAAAAAGAGCGCATTTGTCTGTAGGGTAACATGCACACAATTAACGTTACTCCATTTACACGTTCGTTACCAGTAATTACCAAATTTTTTAAAGAATAAGATGTGAAGCAACCGCACAATACTTCCAAGTTTGTATGCTTTTGTATGTATTTCTTCTAGGCACGCGATAGAAAACCTTATTTTGTGGATAATTGTAGAAAAACGATGTTTTTCTGCAACCCCTCCCATATAAATTCTCTTACACAAAAATAAGCCTTTATAAGGTCTGGATAACGATTTGGCGTATAAATTCGCTGTGGTAGGTTTGGACAAAAATGAATCTATGTGGTTTAGGTCCGCTTCCCATACTAGGAACCTCTCGAAAGGTCTGCCTTTATATTATAACAAGATATAATTTTTGGTATTGTATGGCGGAAATAAGTGAACAATAATAAGTTCTTTGCCAACTTTTTAGCTTTAACTTTAGAAAATTTCGATCATATAAGTCGACATTTCGCGACCTTGAAAACTAGGATTTTAGATGGAATGGAAAAAGATGGAATTTTTTGTATTTTATGATAAAAATAGGCGACGTATTGTAAGAAGGGCAAGGGTCGGCCTTGCACACATTTTTTCTTTTTTATGTCATATTGGCATCTATGACTTGTGGGGGCGGCTGAACAGGAAACCGCCAGCCGGATTTCAAGATGCCTCACAGATTTTCTTTTAAATCATTTTATTTGTCGTTTTACTTGGCCAGAGTGTATTGAGCTCTTTTAGTTCATTGTTTCTTTTGCTTACCAGGCAACAAATCGTCATTCCATTTTGGCGGCACAGGTTGCAATATATATGAATGATAAGCGCATATGCGTTATATGCATATAAGTATTTAGTTTGCCAATTTTAAATCACAATCGAGTTGTGGAAAATCTTGTGTGTCTCATACTTTCAAATCCACGCTTTTTCGATTCGAAGCTTCACCTATGTGACAATATATTCATTTTTAAGACTTTCAGACAACAATAGACTGATTCAATTTGACTAAGTCTTAATAAGATTTAATAGCTCCTTTATGGTTAAGAAACCATATAGATTATAGGACCTTTTCGAGTATCGAAAATAAAAAGACTAAATAAGTACATTAACAAGAGAAAATATGAAAACATGAAAATAAGGCACAGCATATACACAGAGTTTCTTTGTCAAAAATGAAAGAAGAAAAAAACAAAAAATGGTTTATATCGATGCACACATCAACTCCCATAAGTGACGTAAGAACTAAAATAACTTTCAGAGTAAGTAAAGTTTTTTTTATCTCGAAATGCTGGCAATACATATATTTAGAATTATATATTTATGCATGCCATACAGACACACATGTGTGCATATGTATGAATATATATATATGTACATCATGTTGAAAGTTATATGACACCGATAACAACAAAGTGTAGTAAAGAATTCATAGCAGATAATAGAAGTAAAGTATATATGTATTGGGAAAGATGCTTCGAATTTAACGAAGCGAGTAAAAACGAAGAAACTGGAAAAACTATTTGTACAAACATGCATATACAATCATACACATACACACATATATATATAGATATATATATATAAACAAACAAACGCACACATTCAAGTTGTTGGCTGCCAACAAAATAATAACAATTCAAGACAAAACCACACGCTAAAGTGTGTACACGTACATATGATACGTGCATACATATATGCATGGTGTTGCAGTAAATTTCCAGGTCAAGGTTATCTACGGAGATGAGAGTTCTGCTTATTTTTGTGTGCGTGGGTATTTTTATGTTTGCAGTTGATGTTATTGTTGTGCATTTTCCAGTAAATTGACGAATTCTTTTTTTTTTTTTGTTGAGTTTTTCATCAGGAAGTTAACTTCAAGCGTGTAAGCGTGCATGCATGTCTAAGTGGTTATGTGTTCAAACAGATGCATCAACACATGCACACACATGTTATAAAGTTTTGCAAACTAATTTAAAAACTTGTATATATGTATATATATGTATATATATATATACCTTAGCATTTAATATTATTCACGTACGAATTTTGTGAGAGTTTTCTTCTTCTTTTCAAATAATAATACAATTATCTTTTTGGTCGTTTGAGCGTTTCAGAAGATGTGTACGAAGATTTTATTAGAAAATAAAAAAAATCACATTCGTATCGGTGCAGATATGTTTCAATAGTGACGTTTTCAAAGATTATTATTGTAAGGAAATGTTAAGACATTTAGTACCTTAAAGATCTATTTTAGTTGTGTTTTCGTGGAAGCTCATGTATTGCTGACCTCATAAATTTAATGAAATGCATTATTTATTATTACGAGCGAATAGGTTGTCACGCTTGATCGTGCATTTAACAACAAAAGCAATTAGAAAAAAGTTCGGCATTTTTCAGATATTTTTTGAAGATTAAATTTAAAACTTTTGCGGTTGACTTAAAGCGAATCCTCCTATAAAAAAGAATAACTTATCTGAATATACCATAAAAAGCATATTTTCATCACGTCTCATTAAATATACAATTGTGTGATTGTTGAAGATGAAAGTTTAACGAATCAATACTTTTTATTAAGAATAAAAAAGTTTACTTTCCTTTGGAAAGCTGATATGTTGATCCATCGCACCCTTGTATGCATACTACGACTACAACGCGTACAGTTTCCACAACTTAATCTATAAATTCTGCGTACTTTTCAAGGAATAAAGAAACGCTTACCTAAGGGGATGTCCCATATTCGGATAACTTGGTACATGTCAGAAAGAGTAGAGGAAAGAGAAAGATGTACGTACGGAGGTGGTGATGGCAGCCAGCAGCAGCCTGATAGCTGACATTTCAAAATGTTCCATGATCAAAGAAGGTGCCACAATTTTGAGTACTTTTTGCTTACGTTTCGAAGAAAAAGTCGAAAATCTACAACTACTTGATTGAATTTAAACATTAACCCAGCGCCTTGATACGATTAAAAAATTAGAGCAGAGTGAGAAAGGGGAAAAACTGCAGCAGAGGGCATTCCATACTATTTCTATACCAACAATTTTGCATAAGGCAGTTTTGCGCAAGGCTGGATAGCCTATAAATTACCAGCGACAAATGCAATAACTTCAACTTGTAACTATATATCAAAATAAATTGTAATTTATCTATTTTTAAAGGGCCAAATGAAATTACGGGCGGTAAAAATTGGTGACATACGACAACCGTGTGCGTAAGAATTCGTGGTTCAAATGGTCGCATAGCTGGGTTTGATGCTGAATAATTTAATGCTATTTGTTGGTTGCATTTGGAAGAGAACGATGCGACAAATGAAACAACTTCGAGTACAGGCTAAGTGGAAAGGCATCGTATTCTATCATGACAATGCCATTCTATACACACACTTTTAATGATTGTGGGATTTTACCCGAAAAGTCCTGATGTCTTTTGCTTGTTTGACTGCCACTTTGCTATAAACATTACGCTACTTAATTTTTCAAATTTCGATAGTAATCTACTATTTCAGTAAAATCGCGAAAAAATGTCGATTAAAGCAAAGTCTAATTGATTGTTAAGTTGCGTAAAGTTCATTCAAAAGTATAGAGAAAACCTTCAAATTTGTTTTTTTCTCAACACATTCACCGAAATTGACAGGGAATTTATTTTAGAATTAGTGGTGACATCCGAAATGTAATTAGAAATGTTTTGTAAGGGAAGTTAGAATATAATTGTGTTCATACAATGGCCGATATAATATCCACGAAAAATTTTCAACTAATTATTATTAATATAACAATAGTTAGATAAAATTGAAATGCTATAGCATTTACGTCATTTTGTAAATTTTGATGAAAACGAATGCCTTAGCATTTACGTCCACTCCATCGTATGTGTTGATGCTTTCGAATGGGAAATATACAATATTTATTAGTAGTGCTACTTGTACTTTATTGAATAGATTCTCGAATATTTTCTTTAATATGTGAAGGAAAGATACATTTTCCAATCTATTTTATAAAAAGTTTAAATTTTAAGTAATTTAAATCGTGTAATTGGAAGGGAAGCCATTTCAGTTAATGAATCTCTAAATAAAAATCACTTATTTTTTTCTCAACCTCTATATGAAAATTTGATATCTTTTTAGCATACATATGTGTATAGATATGAAAATGAATAACAATAATGCTTAACAACGACAACAATGGAAATTCTTTAGAAAAAACCATAATTGTCATTATTCAAATGAAAGACAAAAATTTTATTAAATAATACGTATATGTCCCGCCATGAAATTGAAATGACATGCGATTAAACCGATGATGGTAATAGATATTAGCTTGAATGTGAGGGAAAATGAAATGAATTTAGTTATAATTGTAAATTCATAGCAAAATAATCGTTTTGCTGTCATCGAGAGAACGAGCGAAAAAGGAGTGGCAAAAAGACAACATAAGACGACATAGAGCGAAAAACCATTAAATATCTCCTTGAAGGACTTTGCAATTGACTTTATCAAGTCATTTTCAATATTGAAATGATGAGGTCATATTATTGCATAGACATTGAGTGTTTTCCTACGCTTTATTATAACTAACTAACTAAGTATGAAACAATTCAAAATAAAAAGGAAATATTATATATACTAGTAGAGTGCAACATGTAAGGTCAACGGGTAAGAAGGACAGTCAAACAACTATGTCAATTCAATAGTTTATCAGATCAATTGTAAAACAATTATATTTTTTTATTTATTTTTTTTCTATATACAATTATTTTTAAATAAAAGTTTTATGAAATCATATTTAATTTATTGCGTGAGAAAAAGTGCAGATTTCTTTAGGTACTTTAGTTACATGAAGAATTTACCAGACAGCAGGATACAATAGCAATAAATAACTCCTTAAAGGGAGCGATTTCGTTTGTAATATCTTGGAAAAACTGCCGCCTTTAATAAAAACAGATTTCAAAAGCAAGCTACTTGGTAAAATTCAACAACAGCGATTATCTAAAGGAAACTTAAATGCATTGCACACTAAGCATCGAGGACAAGTTGCCGCAAAAACATACTCAAGCATTTCTTGAGGTTTTTTATGTCCCGTGAAATGGCTTTCAAGCGGCAATGTTTCGAAAGAGACGCAGATACTAATGCATTGCGTGCTTAGCAAGTAAAAAACGAATAACGAAATATTTTCGCCTAAAGCTTTTCGAATCTTTACTTTCAAACGTTCAAATTATTAATTTCCTTGAGTTCCAAATGAATCATGCATGTTTACACCTTATACTTGGTAAGGGTGAATTTAGCTTTTGAGCCGGAGAATATACTCATCGACTCCGAATCCCTTTCTGAATTAATTTAGGCATATCCTGCCTGTTATATCTCTGCGATTTGTTCATGTATTTATGTTTGTGTCCAATTCGCATAACACAAATTTTGAAATTTTTTTTAAATGTAATGCTGCAGATTGGATGACAGCTATTAAAGATCCACTGGCCCAGACTCCTCGCTTTTTAACATTCTAGTTGAAAAGAAAACGCCGGTCCTAAAAAGGCTTTGCGAAAGTTGGTAAAAACTAGTGTTTTTTTGGCGTAAGTGAACGAAGGCGGGATGAGTGATGGGACCATTTGTTTTTCATCCCTTTCCTATATAAACGTATTTACAAAGAATAAGGCTCTATACTTTTCATAATGTAAGCATGACATAAAAATTTGCGGCGCTAGCTTTCGATCGTGTAGGTTTGCTTTTTAGACCGCTTCCCCTATAAAAGTCCTAGTATAAATAATAGCAAATCTTTATGTGAACAACAAGGTCCAGCTTTTGACAATTAACAAAGAATGCCTTGCCTGACTGGAACGTTTCTACTTGCCTACTAATATTTAAAAAATAAAGTAAATAAAGTAAAGTAAATTTTAGTTGTTTTGAGCTTTTTTTCCTTTTGCCAAACACAATTCTAGCTAAATAATAGATGGCTTTTAGAAAAGCACTCGGAAGTCGTTGATAATTTGTACCTTTTTTCAAAGTTTCTTATTAAGAAGCGAGACGCTTGCACGTAGGGTAGCACTCTGGAGAATTTACCCGTCTTTTAATCTTCCATCTTGAAAGGTTTATCGCAATCAGTTGAATTTGGTGATTAAGTCATATTAGAATATCGACATATATTAACACATATATATTTTATAACAGTTTTGAGTTGCATCTCTTAAGGCTTAAACGTGTGTACATGATCATGCTTGAAACAAGTAAAAAAGATATATGAGCTTTAAATGTATGAAAGATGTATTTAAAGACATATATCGCTTGAGAACAAATATTGCGTATTTATCATGAGGAATCGATACATTTGAAATGTACATTTGCATTTATTGCATGCTCGATGAATATGAATAAATGAATAACTACGAATATGCGCTTTACATAAGAAATATATTTGTGAAGACATACACATATGAAAAACGAATTCATTTTGAATAATATTCTTGATAATATTGGTTGGTCGAGGGCGTTTCTAATTATTTTTGTACAATTTTAAATATTGATTCAGTTTTTTCAAATTTTAATTTCTTTTAGCCTACTTTTCGGTATTAATATATATAAAGTAGATTTACAAAAACGATACACCCTATGATAGTGCATATAAACTGTTTGTCAGCACACATAAAGCAGAATTTTCTACATAATTCCCATTCATTACTCTTTTGATAAGAAACCACACTAATAATAATAAGTAAATTTTTGATCCAATAGATTGTTTTTTTTTTCTCCTTTTTTTTTTTTTTTTTTAAAATTATAAAAGTTTGTAAACTTTTAGAAAATGATAAGATTTTAATAACTGAAATAAAAAAAAAAAAAAAAATTTTTAAATCAAAGAATAATTATTTACCTCTTCGCGAAAATATTTCCGTTAGTGAGAGCGATTTCGAAATTATTTTTGTTTTCCATAAATACTGTTGTTGGTAAACGAATAATAAATACGGCAACGCGAGAATGTAGAAGGATTTCGTAGCTATAATTATATACTCGTTTCGTTGATAAAAATACTTGGCTGATGATGATACTTTCGTTTAGGGATAAAATTGTGAACGGCGGGAAAATTACTCTTGTAAAGATGCGCTACTTGCGGTTTACGGATATTTCACGGCGTTAATAAGCTTTTTAGTAATGTTCGCGTTGTAAAGTAGTGTAGGAAAAAGAAAACCTTCTGAATAGGACGAATGGATTGAGAAAAGTAAGAAAATGAAATATAATAACTTTGAGACGAAATAAAATTACCCACCACCTAAGGTAAGGTGTTCTGCAAGTTAATGCAATTTTGATGGACTTCACTTTAAGTAAGTAAGGGGATAAGTTTTTATACCCTAAAGTAGCTGCTAAATAGAAGTTGGAAATATTTTAAATTCTTTGCTGTTATACTATAGCGTAGATGAGCTGATTGGAGCCATCTTTCAATAATACTTCATTGGGTAAATACATCAAGTCAGTGGAACAATTTGATCGGATTAACATTCTCTATCAAACGTATTGTCTTACTCCTAATTCGAATTTTCGAGCGCAATGGAATTTTTTTTTTTGATATGAGCATTTTTAGAAAGAACTTTATTGGCTCTAGAAAATCGCAAGACACATTATTCGTATAGTTAGTTAATGGACTGACTTTGGAACAGCACTTCTTCTACACCATTTATCGGATTCTAATAAACATATCAAGGTTCCTAAGAAGGTGTAATTTTGCAAAATATCTTTTTGTGCCTATGCATATGGTTGAAAGATTATTGTCTCGGGGTAGTAGAAGTGAGAAGTCTTGGAAAATTTTAAATCTTTGTGCTCTACATTATTATAAAATCACAGAACGATTTAAGCTACTTTGGGCGAAGTATGGCTTTGCCGCTAGATAAGGATCTTATTAACGTAAAGACTGGCAGTTAGTTGCAAATCAGTTTGCAAATCATTAATGAAAACATGTGAATGATTTTTTAACTTTTGGCACTAATAGGAGAATACTCAGGCCATTTTCAAATTCGATTTGTAGGATGATTTTAACTAAACCCTAAACTTCACAACCTTCTAAAAAAAAACGTATACATTACCGAAGAGAAGAGAAGAAAACAACAAGTCTCTCTGAATGTTGCCAAAGGAACGATTAAGTGAATAGACTCCCTTCCTCGGGTGGTGAGCATAAAAGAGTAGCGCAATACATACACATTAAGAATTTGGTCGGGGGTGGTAGAAAGTACTCGAGTACTAACAAACGAACGGGTTTTTTTAATGGAGGGTTAGTTCAATTTGTGGATGTGAGAACCGTTCAATGCGTCTATGTGTGCGTATGCATAACGCGCACACAATTAGTGTTTGAGCCTTGTATTTCTCAATGAAACTGGCGACGAGAAACAAGGTCATCCACAGATTTTGTGTGTTCTTGTCTTATAAGTTCTTTTTAAGTATATATATATATATACATATATATATATATATATGTATTTTTTTTTTTTTCTTTTATGACTTTTTGTCCTTTTGCACTTCGTATAAAAATATATGTATTTTTTAATTTGGTTTTATAAATTTTTTATATTTTGAAAGAGCACTTTTTTGTAATTTTCTCGAAGACCTTTTTTTCTTTTTTTATTTTTATTACTTTTTTCTTTTTATAGACTTTTGTACTTTTTTTTTTTTTCTATTTTTATTAGCAAAACAAAAAGTATTTTTTATGAAATAAAAAAGATTTCTAACAATTATCTCAGCTTAATAAGATATTTCAATATCTAGGATGATGAATAAATCGCGTAATTCCGCGTTTTCTTCTTATTTTCTTGGTTTCTTACATTTACTCCGTAAGAAATATTGCTTTTTGATTCTTTTTTTTTTTACGATTTCTTATACAAAAAGTTTTGAATGCTTTTTAAATTTTATTCTTTTTTTCTTTTTAATATTTTATTACAGCAAATTTTATAGAATTTTCTTTTTTTTTAAATTTATTTTACTTTTGTTAAAAATTATTTAATATTTTTCCTATTATTTTGTTTAGTTGGTGCTTTTAATAGAAAGAAGCCAAAGTTTGTATTAACGTTTCGTCTCGTTACTGAGGGTAGAT
Source organism: Glossina fuscipes (assembly GCF_014805625.2). Classification (NCBI taxonomy): domain Eukaryota; kingdom Metazoa; phylum Arthropoda; class Insecta; order Diptera; family Glossinidae; genus Glossina; species Glossina fuscipes. Next base: position 1,118,430 of record NW_023998421.1, on the reverse strand, counting down.
TTTATTAATTCCGTAAGGTTGAGAATGCATGAAAGTGTATATGTGTGTTGAAAAAGCATTTTTCCACCCAAAAAGTCTCTGTTGTACAGTGGAAATGGCAGCCATAGTGGCTGCGTGCATACGTGATGTATTTGATTCCTCTCACTAAAAATTTTCTTCGTATATATTATTACATTCTCTCGCTCTTTAATTTTCTACAAAAATTAAAGAGAGAACTCGGCCTTTTTTTTCTTTTTTGTTTGCTGAGAGAAAAATATCTGTAAACATTTTGTGCCTTAGATGTGAGGCAACAACATATGTATATATTTTGTTTCTAATAATTGATTAAACGGTGGGTGGTTTTTGGTCAGCGACGAAACTTTAATGCTTTTGTTTCGCTTCACTCACTTTATTTATGATTATGACTAAATATGAGAGAGAAAGAGCAAAGCTTGCCCCAATCAAACAGGGTTGTTTTCTAAATATTATTTAATATAAATGAAATATCAAAAATAGGTCAGGGTTTTGTTTTCAAGTGGCCTCACAGCGACAGAAAAACGAGATTAGAAAGCGAGGAATATGCGGAAATCTCCACGTACCTTTCAAAGCAATAGAGTATAAATTACAAAGCCCCGATATATACATATATATCCCTGCCGACAATCGTCGCTCTTACATGTATTTGCGGGACATCCTTAGAATGTCTCGTGAAATATACAAAAAAAAAAAAAAAAAAAAAAACGTATGCATGTGGTAAGCTCATCGGATAGCTTTCAACTTTTATTGTTTCATGTAGAATTGAGGTTTGGCAGCAAATACCACGCACTAAGGGGCCCCACGAAGAAGTCCACAGTCTTTTAAAAACCTTCTATAGACGATAAATAAGTTATATAATGGACTCTATCATTCATCACTGCTTACTGTCGCAGGAAAAAGTACGATGCTTGCCTTCGGGACAAGTCGTACATACTCGCCACATTAATAGTTACTAATTGCCATTGAGGCTATTGTCATCGTGGCCTTTGACATGAGTGAGTTGCTCATCCCAAAAATTTATATGGATATAACCTACCTATAGCTTGCATCTTAGAAATCCTAAAGCACGGTACGGCGTTGACACGGCATTGGACAATCTGATTCGCCTGTTTTTTAAACACGCAAAGGCAAGATTTCCGCTTTCCGCTTTAATTAACAGTCGTGATAACCGCGAAAAACTTGAAAAATACGAGATTGATTGTTCTGTTGAAAACATTTTAATTAACTTGTGCAATTATTGTTTTCATGCCAATCTAACTCAGGAATCGAACAAGCGAATTTGATGTTTACACGCCATTGTCACAAACGGGCATTTGTGAAGTAACTTCGAACGGGTTTGAAAAAGTAAACATGTACAACGAGAGTAACATACGCCGTAGTGGACTTTAATGGAAAGCGAAAATTTTGGTTAGAGAAAAGAAACTTGAAGGAAAAACTTTACTTATTATAAATATTGATCAATTGAGTTCTTAATCAATGGGACTACTACAGCTTTTAATAAAAGCATTTGTCTCCTAGTGTACGGAAGATTACATATATATATATATATATATGTAAATATATATAAATCTATTCAAACAATTCAAATAATTTGCTTTTATGTTTCCATTGCCAGCTCTAAACATATAACAACCCTGCTTTCGCATCATTGTGCTGATAGGGTACTCTCTCAGCTTCTCTATTCGTTTCTCATATCACTTGCTGAACAATATGCAGACGCTAAGTCAAGGCATGCGCTGTAAAAAGCGGAAACAAAATGTCTGCTAAAGTAAGTATAAATGAATACCGAGAATCAAAATAATGCTAGCCAAATACAAATAATACAAATATACAAATATATATGCGCGTATATATATATATATATATATATATGTATACATATGTAGACAATTAAATATCACCACCATATAAACACTGTGTGCATTAAAAAAAACCTTCGACATAATTGTTCCTGATCAGGCTGGAATTCGAAGTCAATAAAACCCATGCCCATGTCAAAGTAGGATATTTTTTCATATACTGAAGAATTGATTCTCATAGGCGTAAGAGTAAGAAGCAAAGAGTGTGTTGTACACCTCCAGAGGAATATTCTGGTCTTTTCTGCTTTTTGTTTATAACAAATCTTAACCTTTGTTTTCTTCTAAATATTTACTTAAGCGCATTAGGTAAATACATTTAAATATTTACACAAGAATCCTTGACATTTCTTTATGACAAAGGACACTGAATATTGGTTTTTTTTTTTTTTTTAAATAAATTATTCAACGAGATTTTACTCAGTTGAATGCTTTTATCAAAAAAGTGACGCATGTGAAAATCTAATATTTAGAAAGCTTACAATACTACTTAATGGGGCAGACAAACATTGATATTCTTTGCTCTGCATTTGCGTTCAAATAGAAATAAAAAAATTTACTTTTCCGCTTGATAGAGTAGGCATTTACGGGCAATAAATTGTTCAAAATGTGTCCTTGAAAGAAAGAAAGAAATGTTCCACATTTAATGGAACTATTAAACCCCACCAATGACCCTGTTGTCAGACACGTTAAGTCAATGACATTATCTACGTATGCACATTAGAAATTCATTGGCTTTCTAAAAACGTGGCCTTCAGTAATGTCAGCCGCAAAACATAAGATATTTATAGATAAAATTCTTTTATCATTTACTATTGAAAGAAAGACGACCAAAGTCGGATATGTCAGAAATTATTCTTTCTACAATAATTTGGTATCTTTTATAAAAGTCATTGTGCGTAGGAGACGCCGTACGATAATCGTTGTTTCAAATTGTGGTCTGTTCTTGTTATAATTTTTCTTTGTACAAATCCATTACTTACCAATCTTTTCAATATTTTTTGATTAAAGAATTAATTTTATATTATATTAATAAAGAAAGCCGACACATACCTGAACATCATAGAGCAAAGGAAAGAATAGTGAAAATAATGCATTTTCTTTCAAGCGTATTTCAATAAATCCTGTAACCTTGCGGGACGACAGCACTTTCTGCGTAACAACTCGTCCTTTACTATTCCAAGCATTCTTACTTTTAGATAGGCATATATTTTTTGTTAACATAAACAAGTTTTCTGATTTGAAAGATCAGAGATAGATTAGGTCGATAACTAGGCAACAATGCAAACCAAAATAAGAACAGTAGTAAGTGCCTCAAACGTAAGGTAAATAAATCTCTCTTTCTATCGTTAGAAGCAAAATTTTTTTAATTTGAAACAATGTACAAATAATGTTTTATTGTTCAAAATGGTTTTATTTTCCTTTGATAGGTTTGGCCTGCAAGAACTTGCAATGCTCTTGCTTTGCGATTGTGTGAATGTTTGCCACAGGCAACCACGCAGACGGAAAGAACTACATGAATAGATTGATTCAAAATTTTGTTATCTAAAACCAAGATAGATTTTATGACTATTGCATTGGAAGGAGGCCATTGGTTGTTTATGTACTCTCTATATGCTTCTATAAATAATATTTTTCCGTTTTATCTCGAGTTAATTGCTGATAAATACAATTAGCATTTAATTGCTCGGCCCATCGGATGATATGTTGCATGTACATACAAATCCAATCTCTTCATATCCCTTCTTCTACGTAGCTCTATAATCAGTAAAAGAACTTTTGAAAGTAAACTTTCATCAGATCATTAATTTTATAACAGTATGTAAACTATTGTTCCCTCTAACAAAAATTTTTAACTCTCGGTGCTGTGTGATGCATAAATCGATGATCTTCTGTTTATAGTTCTGCTCCTTGATATATAAGATTTATAACTTTCCGCCGGCTAATAGTAGATAAATGTCATCAAAGTTATGTCATAATTATAATTAATAATGATATTGTAAAGGAAACAATGAGTAACAAATTATAGCGCAGAAGCTAAACGCTAGAAAATAGTAAAGTAAATAAAACCGCAAACGCGATTAGAATGCAACGAATTATATATTATAAGATTTGTTTAAAATACTTTTTCATTTTTATATCCATCACCGAAGGATGAGGAGTATATATTCATTACGACAAGAGTAGTACACACTTTGAAAAACACCTAATCAGCATAACATTTTACGTCGATGGAAGAATGTCCGTTTGTCCGTAATGTCTGTTGTAATCATTTTCCTGGCCGACTTCAAATTTGGAAAAAGCATTGAAAGTTCTCATATGCAACCTGGCACTGAAAATGGGTCAAATCGGTCGAAGGGCACGCCTACAGTAGCACGTAAACTGAGAACACTTCTGTTTTTCAAAAGGAATATAAAAAAATTGGTTTTTGCCCATTACTCACAAACTACAAAAGATAAATCGGCGAAAATTCTCACATTCGTCTGTCCATCTTTCTTTGGCTGCTGCTCATAAAGTACAACACATACTCTGTATAAGTTTCCACTTTTATTTTAAAAATAGAAAAACTCGATCGCATCCACCTAATTAAAATTTCGTCCTATTCTAAATTTTTTAGTCGTTTTTATGATAATGCTGATGGGTGTAAAAGATTCGGTCATGATCGAATATAATTTTCTTACTTGTTTGTTTTTATTTTTTGTCTAAACAATGGTGATGAATCCAGCACACATTCACAATAGCTTGTTATTTTATGAGATTTGCTTTATAGAAAGAAAAATAATTATATATGTACATATATATATTTTTAGAGAGCAAAGTCTAGAGAAAACAAGTTTTTATTTAACTGCAACTTCAATTAAGTAAACGCTAGAATTAATTTGTAATAATCAATGAAACCATTTCTTGAGAGACTAATATTCTTAACATCGTATACAGATCCGCACAAGGTGACCAGGACCTGTGCGCAGGCAAGGTGTACTTGGAAGAACTAACAACAATTATTTTTAGGAAAGATATACTGGGTTGAATACATTTTGTTTTCTTCTTACTATTATCGCCCAATTATTTGCTATTGAGTAGGAGTTTGGAGTATAGACGGACCGTTTTCTTTTAGTCGCAGATTGCACTTGTCTGTCGCCCTTTTTTACTGTTAAAACAGGAACGCATTCATAAACGGGACAGATCTGAAATATAGGTACTGTAAGCCCTAAAGGAATATTAGGAATACCTTTGGCCACCTTGATGCGAAAAGTACTGATGACGAAGAGAGAAAAACGAGAGAGAGAGAGAGAGAGAGAGAGAGAGAGAGAGTGGGAGCTTGAATTGTTGAAAACAAATGACAGGTAAAACAAAGATTTTTTTAGCAACTTATTCTCGTGCATATGCCTACGAAGAGAGAATAAGCGATTTACTGTGGGAGAGCAGAAAAAATAAATACTTATTGTTTGCCAGTGTACCTTGCGGGGATGAGTGAAACAAACCATCAACACAATATAATTATTCAAGGCATATATATATATATCACGCAACACACATACGAAATAAAAACAGAAACAACGAAAATACACAAACACGAAACTAATAAAAAAAAACACACAACTAATAAAATTTCACAAGCCACACACACATCAACCAATTGACTGGCTAACCTGAGACTAAAGCACTCTCGATGATTTTGCTTTCAAGTAAACAAAAGCAAAAACCATAACCAAACTGTCAGTTATGTGTTTCGACTACACCGTTATTGTTGAAAACAAGTTAAAAGATAATAACAATTGGAAAAAAACCAAAGTTTTATTTAAAAAGCAAAAACGTAATAAGTGCAAAGAAGTGGAAGACAAATAATATTGTAGACAGACAACAACACAGTATGCCACTGTTAAGAAAGTGAGAAAAATTTAGGAAGAATCTTTTCCTCGATGCTTGAATGGACAAATGTGTTTGCATGACGAAGTGCTTTAGATAAGTACCCAGACGATCACGTGTTTTTGCGATATTAAGGATAATATATCGAAATTGATTGAAGGAGGTAACTGAAGAGAGGAGTTACAAATTTTAACACAACACAATGTTCGAAGTAGCCTGCTTGATGTTCATCTGTCCTTGGCTGATATTGGTGCTGATTATGCTATTTGCCATGACGGTATTATAGGAATAGGAAATCGATGTCTAATATGTTGGATTTTTATATTCTTTTGTAATCGCTTTTTTCTTAATAAAATCTCGTCAAAATATGTAAAAAAACAATAAAATAAAGTTTTTTTTTTTCTTAGGGAAACTCCTTATATTAATTGGATATTCAAGGTCTATCTCCAAATAACTTAATAGTTGTTAAGGCTTAGTATTACAGTGGTCAAGATGTCTGCATCTGTAATTGGTAAGCATTGCATGAAATAACAAAAAACTTCGGTTAGCACATGGATTCTCTGACATCTAAGCACAAGTCTTGAGACCTTTTCTTTAGTATGAATAATTGTTTCGTTCGGTATGAGGTAACGAATGCAAAGAAAGTAAAGGTTTTTTTTTAAATCGTTAAGAAATTCGAATGCAAAGCGAACTTTGCTGCCAGGCTTTGAAATATTTTCCGAATCGATAGGTCTAATGAAAGGCGAGTCTATCTCAAGTTCTTTTGAGTGTTGCATATATCAGCATAAATTTAAATATACTTAAATATAGCATAAACTAGCACAACTAGCTTAAGGTATAAAAATACCCAATAGTGAATCTGTCGCCAGATTACGTGGTACTATGGCCTTTGATCGCTTTGGCCAATTTTCAATACCAACTTACGCGTAATAACTTCCAACGGTTTGACCAAATTTGACGTCAATACCTCTATTTTTTCGATCGTGATAACATCTACTACAGATATCACACGGATGCACACTACAGATATCAATCAGCTTATAGATAAATTCAAAATTTAACACTGACTAAGAGTTAAGATGAAGAATATATATACTTTATAGATCTTCTCTGATACTTTCTTCTGGATATTGCAAACGTTTTGACGAAACGAATATAACTCATCTTTCGGTGCTGAATGAAAAAAAATTTTACAATCTTAAAAGTTTATAATTTAACGTCTCTTCCTCTTCTCACCACTTGACAAAAAAATAATTTTATTTGCTTTGCTAGCAAAATAGACGCGTGATGAGAGAGGTGTGTGATAATTGCATATTCGTACAGATATGAATATATAAAATTCACGTTTCAAAATATGCCATAAGCTATAGAAGAAAAATGCATTTACGTTATAGATAGTTATAAGGCAGCTAAGAAATAGCGGACTCCGAGATACGGGGGTCGATGTATATATGAAAGAAGAATTAAACGAATGTATGAAAAGTATAAATTGACCATTCCTATAACTCTTGCAAACTTTTTTAACCCCTGAAGGATGTGTCATGTAGCATTACTACGTTAATCAATATTTAAACATAATGATCAAAACGTAGTAGTAGTAAATAAACACATTACAAGCGAACACGACCCTTAAATACCAAAGGCATTTACGCCTAAAAACGTATTTCGTTGCTATATCTTTATATGGCATATCTTTTACTGGGACATGTTCAACACCATATTTAGTGAAATAGTTTTCTAAAATTCTACAAATTTCGGCCTGTTCTCATTAGAACTCTTATATGAAATGGGTTACAATAAATCGTCCCACATACTCCAATGGCGCCGTGACTCGGACTGAATTTTGCTGTAAAATATTTGCCATATGAAAGTTTATCATTTTCCAAAAACGGTTCTAAATGAAAGAGCTCAGAAAATTGCTCCACCTGAGTAAAATTTTTCATATCAATTCAGTATGTGAAGAAACTGCCATTGTGCCCTTTTTTATCAAGAAATTTTTACAAATTTTTAAGTCCTTCGTTACTTGTGTGCTGTAAGACGGACATAGTAAGTTTATGGGGAGGATATAATTTAAGCGCACACCTTATATCATACCGATCGGTTCGAATTCATTTGCAGAATAAGTTCTGCTTCAGGTTGATCCGTAAATAAAGAAAAGCCTCGAATTCGTCGTAGAAATTGCTCGGGTTAATCCACATCCGACACAGTTCCTTTCCATACCAATATACGTGGTTGTAGTAAATTTCAGCAAAATTTACGAGATAACAGGATGAATACAAACAAATACACGGGAGGACATCGGACAGACAGTATTAAATGCTCGAATGAATGATCCCCCTTCTAACATCTTTCTGAAAGTTACGCCTTATGGACACGATAACTTAATGTATTCTGTAGGAAAGAGCTTTAAAAACTTCTCTTCCTCCTTTTTTAGAAGTATCGTTGGGCGAAATTTTTCGAAATATTTCGCATTTGTGAAAGGTATAAAACTTATGACATTTATTCTTAATTTCTGCGATACGTGTATTGAAAATCAATCTTTATCTACTAATACTTTGCTTAGCATTTGAGTCGAGCTAAAACAAAAAAAAAAATATAAAAAATAAAAAGAAAAGAAATAAAAAATTGTAATATTACAGGCTTTGCTTTACTTTGAAAGTAAAAGCAGAAAATGATTTCATCATAACGTAAGTGAAATGAAAATTGTAATCAGCAAAATTTGAACAACGTAATAATTTTTGCTTATCAACATCTGGGCGTGAATAAATCGTATATTACAAATTCTATCAAATGTAGAGGAAGAACTTACATTTAACAATGTCTTCGCCAAAAAAGTAGAATATAGGGAGAAAAATAATAATTGAATGACATCACTTCAACTAAAAAAAAAAAAAAAAAGCTAAAATCTTTTAAAATTCAATGACCGATTAACACTCAACAATTAATACGTTACGGATGAAGTTTTTCACAGAATTAAAATCAATCAAGTGACGCCATATATATACTTGGCAATAAAAACAATAAAAAAATTTACATGTACGGGCAAACAGGAAATTAACATAACTAACAACAATTGGGTTTTAAGCTAAAATGTACAATTTGATCGAAAGCAAATCCTTCCTCTCTAGACAAACGATATTTAAAAATTCTATAAATATCTAAATTTGTACGGCATAGTTCTGAGTGTCACTAACCCGACCAAGCGGTTACCAAACACTTAAAAGACAGAAACAAAAAGGTCTTTGGAGTTTAAATACATTCGTTGACCCAGAAAGTCTTTACGCACTGACATATTAGATGTGCAGCATTTAAATAAATGAAAACGATAGCACACACGTTGTCGGACGCCTTTGAATAGAGTCATCGTTGCTTGCACATTTAGTTTGGCTAAATCTTTTAATACTCGTCGTTTAGGTAGGTACATACGTTTATTTATTTATTTTTTTTTTGTGTTCACACACACGTAATGTTATCCTCGATGTACATTATTTTCGGGTGTTGCGTACAAAATGACAAAGTTAATAAAGCGTATGCAGTCGGGTATGGTAAGCTAAATAAACTGCAATTTATTTCAAGTTTTGTGCATGAATTCTTAAAAAACGTGACTAAGTGCTTTCAAAGGCAGTTAGTTGTTATGAGCAGGAAATGTGTGTCGTAAACTTTTCGCAAATTCTTCCTTTGTTGCTTCTGAAGAATAAATAAGAAATAAGTAGAGCATATTTTTAGGATTTTTTTGTTGAATTAGAATGCCTACTGTAGTATATTGACCGGGATCTAAATAAAGGTATATTGCCTTTATGTTTTTAGGAGCGGAAATGCTTAATAAAGTAATGTTTTCATTCTGAATAAAACAAATTTGAGTATCTCTCTCTTCACATAGAACGAAAACAATTGGGTCATCTTAACACTCGAAGTCTCTATGGCAGAAACGGTGGTAATTAAAGACTTTTAATGAAATGATCATTAATTTGCTGGGTTATGCGTAACGTAAGTAGCATTGTTTGAGCAAAAGAAATGTTCACGAATCCAATAATGGTTTTAGACGTTGTTGCTTGAAAAATGCTAATTTGCAACTTAGTAAATTTAAATGGGATGACCAATTAGAGCGCGGGCAGTTCAGAAAACATTACCATTTACCGTAAGCACAAACACATTTTAACCGTAAATTACAAGAACACATTAAAGATGAAAGTTTAAATTTAACAATGCTTGGAAAAGCAGCAAATTTATATTCTGCGACAGATAGTGGGGCGTTGTCGGATCAGAAAACGGTTCAAACAATTCTTAATTCATATCTGGAAGAGCAGGATATTTTATCAGAGTTTCAGAAGTGCTTTACGGCACGAATGCTAGGTTGGATTACACATGAATCTATCGTTCCTTGTAGGTAGCGGAATCAGTAGTCCGCAAAAGTTGCTGCAAACGATCAAAATATTGCATAATTTCCACACTTGATGATCTCAGAAACTATTAATTATTTTTATGTCCACCATTAAACGATGGATTTCGGGGCGCACTTATTTTATAAAAAACGTTTGTAGCAACAGGATCGGGCCTTCAGAGCCATTATTAGGCATTTGTAATGATAATAATCAGTATCAAAACTGATTTTGAATCGATGTCAGCATTTCTACTCGTCCGCCGGTATGTAATATACATACTCCTGGTAGCAAAAATCTTAATTTGTTAAATTTATTGTCTAAAGTACAATAAAAATTGAGAGCACACCTATGTGTTCAAAAGCCAAACAAAACTGGTTCTTTTACTCACTATTACTTGTAAACTACAACGTATGCAGCGATAAAAGTATATTCTATGAGTGATCCTACAACTGGTGTAGAAAAAACTGGAAGAAATCGGCCAAGCTCGCCCTTATATGGAGTATTAAACGATATTTAATATTTTCATTTTCTCCTCTTTTCGTTTTTTTTATCACAAATATGATTGACCAAAGTCGAACATAATTTTCTTATTCATTTGTCTTGAGAAGATAACTCCAAGAAAAGGGATTTACTTGGAATCGAAAGTTCGAGTACGAAACTAGCTCGTCTTCGTATTACCACGAAACTATATTCAATTGTATTCAATCCATTAAAAAAAATCTGTTTCCCACGGTTAGTCCTATTAGCCACCCTATGCGTAGTGAGTATGAGGGTAATATGTATACCGTTAAAAGCAAATTGCATTAAAAAATAATCTTAATATCTCTGAATATTGCCTTCTTCTGGATTCGACGAACTTGAAAAATTCCAAGAATTTTTTTAGTTGAGAAAATAATACAACTTTCTTATAACAAGTCTTGCGATAACAAACAATTTTCTTGTGTTTGCCTTTTAAACTATGTTTTTGTAAGGTTTCCTTAGTTACATGCTATTGCAACATATGATGGAAAATTTCTTTTTAATAAACTTGCAAATGCCAGAAAAAAAAAAAAACATTTACTAGAGCAGCGCACATAAACAAACATATTATGGTTGGTAAGAATTCCACTGTCTTCGAGCATGAAAAGGTAAATAACCTAAAACTGAAGAGCATTAAGAATGAATATGAACACAAATATTTAGCAAATTAACGACGACAAAATGTCTAGCAAGGCAAGTAAAATTAATCAATAAACACACGTATCCGCCTTTTTCAAAACTTGTGCATGAATACTTTCAGAGTTATTTTCTTGATGATGATATTATTTCTTTACTTGTTAACGAATCATTTTGGTATTTTCGATTTACTGTGCCGCCAGCGTTTCACTTTATTTATGTCTTTGTTCTCTCGCCGCTGTCTATCCTTGCATGTCTTACGGTCATAATCAATGAGATACAAAACAAGAACTACTAGATAGATATCTTTGATATCTTCGTTGGGCTCAAATCATATGTAGAAAAAGCTATGCAGCCATCAAGACCCTAAACTTTTGTGCAAATACTTATCGGCATTATTTAAGGATTCAATGAGACGACGATAATCCTCATTAGAACGCCATTCAGAATCATTTCGTAAAACTGAGGCAAGCTTGTCTGTCCGTCCGTCCATCTAACATTCTTGTACTTAACCTTCAAGCCGTAGGTAGCTTTTGAAATAATCTAAAAAAATATGCCATGTTATGGTCCAAAGACGAGTGTTATCGTAAACGTATTCGCCCGGAGCACTTTTCTGGCAATAGCTGTATTAAGCGGATCAGTGTAGGATATTTAATGGTGGACCGTGACGCTAGAAATTTTATTTTAAGTTAATTATCGCAACAGCGATCATTTAGGCAAATAATGATGATAATATTGAATGATTTCTTCCGATGTGACTAGTACTAGAAGTAGTTGGAAATGTCCAGTTATTTAATTTTCTTACGTGCTCGGCAAGTAGTCAACCACAGCGCTTTGCTAGTTTTTTAAAAATTATTAGAAATTTTGCTCCCTTCACTTGATATATGGTTTAATGTGCAAATTAAAGCTAATCTATACGACCCATATTAATACAAAAAAAAAAAAAAAAAAAAAACTAAATAAATGAATATAATGCAATATATTTCAATTCAAAAGATAAAGTAATAAGACTGTATTACGTTGAAACATATGATAAATATGAAAGAATGTGTCAAAACACATAGATGGCTTCACAAACTTAAATCTATGCTTAATGTATGCAGTTATACCTATACATGAATATAGATATCGACACGTAAGTGGCAACCAATAAATTCAGTGGAAGCTTAGAAATTTTCTCGTTCAGGAATTTACCGTTTACGAAAGGTAAATTATGAAAGGATTTCGTCATCTTTGTGTTTAGAAATACTTGGCTTAGTTACAACTAATATCTCCCTTTAAAGACAAAGAACATTCACACTCTGTACCGTGAAATCAATTTGAAGCTTAAGGATATATCCCATCGCAATGAACGCAATTATGATTCTTATATTATCCATTCGACAAGAGTACCTAGGAGTCCAGACAAGTAATGAATACTCTAGAATAGACCTTATAACAGCCTGCTGTATGTTGTGTGGAGATGTAAGGAAATATTCCATCATAATACACGCGAGGTATTAAATGTTTTTGCATCGTTTTTATATTATATGCTAAATGTGGAGTAGCTCTAGAATAGCGCTTAGAAGCGCTACATATCGAATTTTCGTAACGTAGGGTTCTTCAAAATACTTCGATCATGCTTTTCTAAGGCCTAAGGAACTTTTTGCTGTATATATTCATAGTTCATTCTTGGATTGAATGAAATAGCAAGATGAACACATGACACGGCATCCTCAATATTATGGCCATTAATTGTGTAAGTATAAGGTGGTAACTCAAAACTAAGGGCCATAATAGATGAAGGCCGTAGAATGTCTAATCCTACCTTGTTGTTTATCAATCCCATGCATCATTTTCTTGGCTATTATTTGCTCAAAATACTTTTTCTTTTCTTAAGACATCCTTAAAATGTTCGTGTTATTCCATTTCATATTTTCTCTTGGACTTATTTGTTAACGGATTATATTCAGTTCTGACCTTGATTTATAAACCTTATCGTTTTTCGAAAGAGTTCTGGTCTATACGTCAATTTTGATGACTTTGAGGCTCGAAAGCGTTGTGTAACGTTTGTCGCATAAAAAAAGAATTTTTTTTGAAAAAGGTCGAACTTTTTCCCTCAAGCCTTCGCTAATTACGCAAAAATCAATATTTCCAAACAGTCTTCTTCCTCAAGCAGGGTAATGAAGTAGATTAGATGATTTTTTTTTTTTTTTTTTACTCTAAATTTGCACCAATATAAGTCCGCACGGCAGAGACTCGCGAGAAGTACTTGGAGATGTGCTTGATGAGCTCCTCAAAAATTATTACTCCGTTACCTTTTTTTCCATCCAAAAAGAATGGTAAAAAAAACCTTTTTTTTTTTTTAGGTTGTTACACTTTTCTAGGTTGTTTGCCTTATTTGTAATCGTTAAACAGCCAAAGTTTATATCCCCATCCATTCGCAAAATTGGAGGCAAATTATTTAATTTGCTATAGGATTATAAGAAAATGCAATCGAAATTGGAAAATACGACAAAGTGCTGATGCAATTAAAAACAGCATTAGAAGCTTCTATACGAAATCATTGTGAAAGAAATGTTGCAAGAAGATTAGGATAATTGTTTCAATAAAAATTTCAAGTGAATAACTGAATGTAATTGGAAATCGCGGACAATCATCAATGAACAGTTAAATTACACTCAAAGTTTCCCGGTCTTCTGTGTTTCTTCTTTACATTTTTATAAAGTTTCGTGTTTCGTTGTTGTTTTTAATTATTTAATGCTGGTTTTCCCTGACTAATTGTTTTACAATTAAATTCAATTTTTTTTTTTTTTTCCTCAAACATTTATTTTTCTAACAAAAAGCTAGACTTTCCGACGCCAATTAAATGAAATATTCTCAGAAGTCATTAATATAACATGAAACACATGTTGCGATTGCTACAAAATGATTCTGTGAATATGAGCTAGTGATCATTTTTAAACCAACGTTTATACACAATTGCCGACGGCGCGGTATACTTAAAGCATTCATTGTTTATTTCTATGTTTGCAACAACCATAGATATTTCTCTAACAATGAAAACCATAATTAAGTACATTTACTGTTTACTAATAATTTATAAAGAAAAAAAAAACAAATGTTTTTTTTTTCACTTGAAGTTTACAAAAACAACAAATAAATATTGAAATAATTTACCTGAAGACCTTATATAAAATTAAAATAATTTTTACATACCTGTAAATAGAAGAAAATAAAACTTATTAAACGTAAATTCAATATAACTTGTAGACAAAAAAAAAAAAAAAAAAAAACTAATTTTTTTGAAAAAAAAAAAGCATTGGAAGACATAACCACCAGGCAATGAGATATGTTAGTATCGCATATATAATACAAATGATTGTTTCGCATGTTGTTGTTAAATTATAAACAATATTTCAAAATTGCTTACCACACACACACACACACACACACATACACAAACACAAACTATAGAAGCAACATTTGATGACCTAGGGGGGAAGGGTAGACATTTGGAAAGGTTAAGAAAACCGAAGAATAATGATTGATAATTAAAGTAAAGTTTATTACTTCAGCAAGTAATAGTAGCTGCGGTCATTTTATAATTATTGTTATTGAAGAATTATCGCTCGCCTGTGCCTTAGAACAATGCAGTGTAATGGAAACATTTTTTAGGACGTAAAAAATAATAACCAAAAAAAAGATTACTATGGTGACTTGCTCTTAAAGGTCATGGCCATTTTCTATTCTAGTCATTATAAAAGTTGTTTTAATATTGCGAAAAAAAAGTTTTATGTCTAAAGGGATAAATTAATTTCCATTATTCTGTTGATGCCGCATAAGTTAAGGCCGTTAATGTAAGGCTGACATAATTACTAAAAACACGCTCAACTTTTTATGTAGACGCCGTGGTCGTGTCTAACTATTCTAGTTACTAAAGATAGAAACTAGAGTAAATTGTTTATGAAGTTTTTTGTTAAAACTTTTGTTTCCAAATCTGTCTTAGGATTCCGAAAGACCTCAGTAAGGCGGTTCCTGAAGATGTTCTTTATCTCTCCATATTTCTACATCAAAAAACCGAAGCAAATATATTAACACAACAGTTGGCACAGTTTGAGGCTGCAAGGCTTCTTATAATGACGTCCAGTCAAGCCTTCAATTCGCTTTTAATGCAGTTTCAGCCACCAATCTAGACTTTTCCCGTATTTGAAAGACGGAACACTGATTGTGAATGTATTCATTATTGAAAGACCTAATAATTATCTAGTGAACCATTAGCAACTGCACACTTTGGAAATGATATGCACTTGAGTATTGAGTGTCTCTTAGGGTCATTTAGTTTGTATGTGCGCTGAGTGAACAGAGAATATTAAAAAATCTTATTTGCCAACGTTAGGTAAAGAAAATTAAAGAAAGAAACGGGGAAATATACTCGGTATGGAAGAAAACCATTAATAATAGCAAAATTGTCTTATTAATCTTAATTCGTCTTAATTGAATGTTGTACAAACGTGACAATTCTTAAATGGAAAACTCTTACAAGTCGTAAACTGTTGCAAAATTATTGTCGAAAATTGCTTTTTCAAATTTGTTTTTAGTTTTCATTTTCTAACAAATCACGAAAAAGCTTTGCTGACCTTGCCTTTCGGTTGACGGACGGACATGTCATAGGCGGATTAAAAATGTTCAATTATTAAAAATTAGTACAAATTCTGATGCAAATGTTCGTAATTCATAAAGACATGCCCAGGTAGCTACGAATAAGAAACCAGTGAAATAATCAAGAGACTTATGGAGATCGATTTGAAACAACGTTCGAACTTTATCTTCTTTTGCCTAAGGTCAATATGTAGAATTACTGTTTGTAAAACGTAGCCTTTGGACAGCTAATAAAATAAAGTCCCCGTTAATTGCACTGTTTTTATAGCTTACTTGACGATATTTGCAATATTTGAAAATATTGCAGTCTACTTTTAGGTGGTCGTTAAAATAGAAAATTGTAGTAGATCATCGGGATACGAAAACTTTTCATTCAAACTAAGATGCAAAATATTCGGAAGAGATGAACTGCGTTTCGTCTCCTAATCAATATGCACTTTATAATATGCTAATAACAACCCAATTAAATGAAGAAGAAGAAGCATAGCGCTAATTAAAGAAATTCATTAAAGTGAGAGTAAGTTGGTAATGTTAAGTTAATGAAACGAAGTCTTCTTTAAACTGAAAGTTGAAAAGCACTTAAAATTTCAAAATAAATATCCTTAATTACATAAAAAGCAAAACCAAAAAAAAAAAAGGTGCACTTATTTATTGCTTTGCTTTCAGACAGCTTAAAGTTACTTGAAAAAGAGTTTCGCATTTAATTCCGAAAATTTTAATGGCTTCAAATTAAAAATGTAAATCATTTTAACTTTTCCTATTGTACATCAGTTGTTGTTAAAGCGTACGGCGCAAATAGTCTGAGTAAATGCGAAAACTTTGTTACTCTATGCGTATAGTGTGGTGATCTGACGACTTATGGCCTTCTAAGTACATTTCTTGCAAAATATGTAATTAACTATGGGATTACCTAGTGTTGTAGCAGTATAGCGTTCTCATCCGAAAAAAAATCTTATTGTCATCTTTATAATAACAAATAATGTTCCAAAAAGGTAGTGTAACACATGTTGTAGTACTCATCTTATAAATTCAATGAAAACTTTAATGGCTTTTGTCGTCAATCAGCAGACACAACAGTTGAGATAACAATGGAGCTATAAAAAAAACACAGAAACTTGTTTTTTCTGGATCTAAAAATACAGACATGACATCATCACTCCAAAAATTCATAAAAATTATACAACAAACACTTTTTCATTTAATATAAGCGCAAGAAGGAATGACCTACCGACGTTCGGTTTTAGTAAATAGTCTTTATCTTTAAACTTAATTTTTTTTTTATTGATTTTAAAAAGTGAAGAAAGAGAACACACAGTCACTTAATAAAGACGGCACATCCTTACAATATGAAAAAATTGGACATTTGCGAATTCACTCAACATCGGGGAACTGCGCAAAAGCAATTAACCTTGATATTTATAAAAAAAAAAAAAAAAAAAAAAAAAAAATGGGATTTGTTTACCATCTTTATCCATTCCTTACCTTCTTCTTATATATTTTATTAACTCGTTTTACTCTTTTCTAAGCAAAAATGCATTAAAAAAAAAAAAAAAAAAAATATTAAACTCCGCGGGCAATGATCGTTGGGTGTGTTGGCACTCTTACTTGCTTTCTTATTTTATTTGCCGTTATGACTGTTTAAGAGTTTTTGGCACTCTCTTCTTTGGCGAATCTGCCTTTTTTTTTGTAGTATTTTCGGAAAATTTTGATTGAAAAACAGTTTCGAAAAAAGGTAACAAAATATTTGAATTATGGGAAAATCAAGGCATATTAGGATGTATAGACGAATATCAAATGTGAAGAAAAGAAAAATTGAAAATTTTATTTTACAGGGATGTTTGCAAAATTTGTTTGAAAATTTTTATTATAAAAAAATATTCGAACTGAGCTCTTTTCGCATTTTTTTTAGATTATTATCGAATGTTTTTATATATCTCCACATCTACAGCTAGGTTACAAATATAATGAAAGGTGACAACTGAGTGATTTGATCTTATGCCTGCAGAAATCTGTACCACAGAAATCTGTACCACAGGAATCTGTATAGTGTCGCTATGGCACGGTTAACGTTACAGGACCTGATTTGATTGTTTCGCTCACATTTTGCAAAGCGTCTGCAAAGGTAGCCTTATTGTAAACTTTGTGGTTTAGCAAGTACGCTAAGGGTAAGAATAGTGGGACAAAAATCTTTGAATGAATGCTGTATATGTGCGTACACCTTAATCGAAAGGGAAAATAAAAATATCGTAAAAATCTACTCAACAAAATAAATGAAATGAATGAATGCAATGATGATCGCTTTTGCGATTACGAGCATCCAAAGCACAGGAAGTAATTATGGGCCTTCACATGGAAGCAGAGAACGGCTTTGTACATGAGTGCTCGATTAGCAACGCCGATCTGTTTTAAAAGGCATTTCCTGCCACAAGCAAGTAAAAGCCTTGTTCGTCGGCCCACTATCAACAAAAATTCATAATTAGTAGTATATGGGATCCAAAATAAGATATTTGCCTGCATATTTCATACATGTACAAATATTCTGTAATGAAAGTTTGCTTGCAAGAGTAAGACGTAATTTATCTATTTAGTTAGCTATTTTGTTACACACTTAGCCGATGATCACATATCAAACTTCAACAAGAACGTGGCTTATCATAACGCCCACAATGCACTGTCAATAAAGATGCCTCAAGATGTTCTACGTGGATACACTGCCGTGTACCCGGCTTAGCTTCACAAGTGTGATTCGTCCCCGAGTACCAGATGAAGATATGTGTATGGATGTATCCCCACTCTGATGAGAGTGGATTGATTAGCAAAAATCGCTGGCTTACCACTTTGATACAAACGATTCCTAGGGCCTTTTGAAAGAAGAGCATAGAAAAGGTCAATGACTGCTTTCTATGCATTGGTATTAAAGATCCAACTGCAAAAACCAATATACCTATGTTAGACGCTTGCTAGAACTAAGGGATAACTAAGACTCGATAAAAATGCATAAAAATATATTTTTTTCATTGATTTTTGAATGAAACTTCACCTATCAACCTATCAACATGCAATTATGTAGATCCGAATTACTATCGATAACACAAAACTAAAAGTAATTTTTCCGCGGTCAGAAGGCGTTATCATTTCTCCTACGACCTAAGGATGTCTAATATTTTTAAATTGTACTTTAAATTTTTCGATTAAGTTTTACATGGATTAAGTGCATATTTACATTTTAAATGTTGAACGATGATATGAAGGCATACTTGAAAGGTTTTATTTAATGCACACTAATGATACCCAGGTGGTAAGTAATTTTATATCTTTTAGTGGTGACTCGATTTAATGCATGAAATGTGTTTGATTATAGCCCGTATGGTATATTTGCTTAAGCTTTAAAGTTTCTGCTGAATGAGACGCCATTTCTTAATGGGATTAAACTGACTTTACTACATAGTATTTGAATAAAACCGGCACATAAAGCACACGACGCAAGATTACAAACGAAACTTTGAAGTCATACATAATGACATCATATCATATTATATGACATTGCTGCGACAGAGAGAAAGAAAGAAAGAAAAAAAAAAAAAGAAGTAATATCAAGCATGAAAACCTTGATGGGTCATTAGAGAAGAAAAGTTTTTTTTTTCCTTTTTTCATTATTTTCTATTTGCGTATTACTTCAATACAAATATTTATTGCGTATTATAAAATGAATAGTGTTCATGTATATTGCATCATTTTGGTAAAGTTGTATAGATATTGCAATCAAATGGAAAGAAAATAAAAAAAAATATATATATAAAAAACATTTATTTTGATTTTCAAAATATATTTACAAAACCATTATAACAGGCGTAAAATACCACATTTAGAGGAGAAGAATCAAAGTTAACGTCATGCGAAAAATTTTTAATAATTAAATCTTATGATGTAAAAGTTAGAAATGTGTGTTGATGTTTGATTCAAGACACACATGAAGTCAATAATTTTAAGTAAATATAAAATCGAATCAATTCTCAATTAAATAGCATCCATAATAGTTTCGTTCTTAAAATTTCTTAACTTCACTTGCGAAATGAAAAAAAAAAAAAACACAAAAACCATTCCAGAATTTTATATGCCATAGAACACAAGGATGCATAACATATGAGAAAATACTTAAAGTGAACAACAAATTGTATGATTTTGGAACGCAATATAAACAGGAACAATGAGTAATGATCGAGTTGGAAGAAGACAGATACATACAGATATAAAAGAGAAGAAATAAGGCAGAAGAGAATATAGAAAGAGTAAGATATATGCACGTAGTCACAAAACATATAACATACGATGTAACGTTGTTGCTGTATAGAAGTATTAAAAACAGCATGATTCAAATGCAATGCAAGTCGTTCTTGTCCTTTACTGACCTGTTTATTGAAGTGGACATGGGAGACGTGGCGAACAGGAATGCCGCCGGTGCACTTTCCACAGACGCGGTGGACAGTTTATGGGCAGCTTGTACAGGACTGCTAAACTGCATGGTATTGTCTTGCATTAGCTGCTGTAATGGCTGTTGTTGTTGTTGTTGTTGTTGTTGTTGTTGCGGTAGTGGTAAAGGCAAACGATTGACAGATGTCCCAAATGCTGGATCATAACTAAATGAAATTCTTTTAGTTACCGTGGTTCCTAACTGAGAACCTTGGATATCCGGTGAACCACTGTAGAACGATGTGTAAGCTGTGCTACTACTAGGACTAATATCGTAAATTTTATGAACTGGCGAAGTTATGGGGCTTTGCTTAACATTAGTTGCTCCCGTTGGGACAATCATTGTAGGTGAATGCGTCATAGAACCACTAGGACTTATGGGTATTGGCATCGAACGGCTTTGATTAATCCCTGTTGGATACAACAAAGGGGAAAACTGATCGATGGCTTCTTCCAAGTCTTCTCCACCGTTTCCCTGATCCGCCTGAACAATCATACTAGCATCAGGGCTAGTGTTGGCGGAAAATTCAGCTGGCAACCGATAACGATCGTCGCCCAAAGCCAAATTCGTATAGATATTAGTATCAGAAACGGCTTGCAAACCTCCACCCGGTTTTGCCAACCCCGCGGGCCATAAAGCCTCGTCTACGCAAAAGGATGAACGACCTGACGAGGATTTATTATAAAAATATAAATTCGACACATTAGAATCTTCTAGTCCAGCAAAAGAAGCTGTAGTTATCCCGGGCAATGATTCATTTAAATTACTGCCAATACCGCTAATATTACTAATATTATCGCTGTTCGAAGTTGTTAACAATTGGGCAGCATATGTGGGCGGTAAATAAGGCGTACTAAAAGCTCTTTTGCGATTATTGACTGTTGCGGCTATGGCTTGCGTAAGGCTGGAGACGGTACTGTGATATCGTAAATTTTTAATGCATGTTTTTTTTTTATTTATTGCCGGTACAACACATCACATATTTATGCAAAATCAAAAGCATTTCATTCAATGTGGAGGGAGATTTTGATGTCGGAAAAAGTGTAGTTGTAAAAAATTAAGAAATTTGTGAACAATCAAAGAGATTTTGTTTTGTTTTTAAGTGTAAACGCAAGAATTCGTCACATCGAAAACCAAAGGAAATGATGAGAAGTTTTTAAGAACAGCGAGGGAGAAAGAGAGAAAAAAAAGAAAAGAAAAAATTTTTTTTATTACCAATTGTTTTTCTTTTTTTTTTTTTTTTTTTTTTCAAACTTAAAATTATTCTTTAACACCATTTTCCCGATTTAATTTAAACCATATAAAGAGCAGTACATATAAATTTTTTTAAATAATAAGAAAATAGCTCTTAGGCAATACGTAGGTTAGGTTAATGCAACAATAAAATTAAAAAAAAAAAAAAGGAAAAAATTTATTCATTCCTGGGATTTTCACTGCTGCATTTGCATTTTTCTTCTTACGTAGATGTATAACAAGTAAACACATTGCAGTCGTTCAAGATCGATCATTAAATACCACACCACGTCGCCTAATATAACTCTTTATCTATTTTCGCAGGAATACGCCGAAAATTATACTTTATATCCACTTTTCAAGAAAGCCCTTCTAAGGAAGAAGGAATGGCAACTCACGTGCTTCAAAATATAGGAAATTTATTTATTATCTTTTTGAAAACTTCTTTTTATTAGTCTTCAAGTATTTTCATCTTACAACACTACAACTTAGACTTTGTTGCGATATAAGGACTTGTTTTTCATGAGAAAGGGAGTTCCAAAAAATTAATTTGATCCAAATCCATCCACATTTAACTTTTATACCAACAATTTTTTATTAAATAAAAATTAGAGTGAACGCTCTTCATGAGGACCTTCGTGTAGGCTGGGGTTTAAGAGAAATATCTCTGCTTAATTCAAATTTGATTCATTTAATTTTTATATCAAATTGTTTTTGTGGACCAATTTTGATCATATAGAAGCTTTCGTAAGCACGGCTATCTGAGAAGAATACCAGAATACAAGAAATTTATCCATGCGATCCAAAATTTCACAAAAGTTGGCTTATGCCGAAACACCATTATGCAACGATTTTTGTTAAGAAATTTTGACAAAATTCTATGCTTTTCATACAATGGCTTGCTCAAAATATGTAGTGGCATGGCGAAAGATCACCAGAGAGGTCGAAGCCCCTTCAGTTTTAATGCCGTTCGTCCTTAGTCTGAAACTCATCAGAGTGTCCCAAAAATTGTCATTTATAGGGTGATTACAAAAAAATATAAGCCACAGATGGGCAGACACTTTTTAATCAATTCAAAAAATGATTTTGAATCAATCTGTGTAATAAAAAAATGTACCTCCATATTACCTCCTTCAAGGTGTTATATGCATCCACATAAACTCAATACATAACTCGTACCGCATGTGGTTTTCAACTTTTGTTTTGAGTTTCTGAGTATTGCAAGGAAAACGACTAATGGATATAGATACTTAAATCTTCCGATTGCTAAGCGGTAGCTCTGCAACCGGAGCTAATGCATATTGTTCTTGCGACATTTTCATCGTGCTTCTTATGATTGCAATTACAGTTCTGGTACAACGTACGAAAGCTGGGCATTTATATCGAAATTATCGGAATTATTATATGCCATCGGTAAAGTTATTCTTATTGCAAAATTTTTAAGCAGAGTTCCAAACAATTAAGAAAAGAGAAAGGTATGCTAGACAACTTAGAAACTTGCCAAGTATAAATGTGTAAGCAGAAAAACGATTGGGTGTTTAAAAAATCTCCGCATCAAGAAGGGGTGGACAGGTATTACGGTTAGAAGGCTTTAAGAGAAGATTTCATGCAGATAAAAAAAAGAAAAATTAAGGTTATGATGTTTATCTCTAGATGTTACTTACAAATTCACAAAATTCGTATACGGCTTGCTTTTACATCGATTCGCTCTGCACATTCTACATGTGCAAGTCCTCGAGACAATTGCATTCCTCCTTAACGCTGTAATAAGTTTAGCATGCAATATGTTGAGCAAGAAACTGAAGTTGAATTAATTCAAAAAGATTGAAGGGGCACAACGTTAACAGGGGAAATGAATCAAAAAGTTGTGAACAAATATCTGCTAAATCCTATTAACCACTGTAATAATCGCCATGACGAACTGAGAATGAATCAGTGTAACTTCAGAGTTTTGATTTTGCAGACATGGCGCATTTTTTTTATCTATAAAGTTAGAAATCGAAAGTAAGTGTTGATGATTTGAATACCCTCAGGGGAAAGAGAAATACACAATTAATTACTCGATCAGGTACATACATTAGTTACTAGTCAGCCTGTCACATAGATGGTACTACTAGAGGAAAATGCGCCCTCATGCCCTGTAGCAAACAGTCTGTTAGTTGAATGCAAACGCAACACAGGCATTCTAGGCGAATAGCGTAATTACTAAAAACAACGCAGCCGAGGCTATTGATATCCCAGATGGGGGATTAGGATCTTAACTGACGTTTTGGATGGTAAAACTATTGTGTTGTTACTCCAGAATTTCTACGATTTTTGGGCAAAAGATCTAAACTGATTTTCACAAGCCTCTTCGAAAGCAGTTTAAGAGAGCAATGTAGAGAATGAAAAAATCGTAGTCGTCCCCAATACCTTTGCCAATGTTCTCAAAATTATTGAAGACATGTCTTGTCTGGTGTCTGTCGGAAAGGAAGTTGATGTTTTGGGCATTGACCAAGTGGTTCACAAAAAACGACGCTTTACCTACTTTGTTCGCGTTAGTTATTAACAGAAAAGAATGGAACATATTTTCGATTCAATTGAAGCATTTCCTGATGAAGGATTCTTAGTAATCGTCTTTCCAAAAATATCAGATGTACAAATATGAAATGAGAATTGAAGACTAAGGTAACGTACCAGGACGTACTCGTTAAATGTTAAATTAGCAGAATTTTCAATAGAAGTTATAATTTTCATTATAAGATATATACGAATAATCATTAAAGTCATATGAAGCCTTTTTCCTTTGACATTCTTATGTATGCAGGGAGTTGAAAAATCAGCATAAGCCATTGTTGTGGAGAACAAATCCATAGCGACCATAGCGAGCACTAAAATTTAGCACTGAGCTATATATACATATTATCAATTATGAAATTGTAAATAATTTTTAAAAGGAATTGTTGAGTATAAATTTCCAGTTTAATAAAAAAAAAAAAAAATGTAAATCATATTTTCGGACAAAGAATTATATTTCTCTTTATATTAGCAAATATCGCCAATAGATATCAATATGTTTGAGCTAAGGCTTTTTAAAGTTTCTTTTTCAACGCGACCTATGCCTATTACCGCGAGTTATATTTAACTGATTTCTCGTCTATCTTTACTTGATAAACTTTGCCAAGAAGTATTTACAAGCAAACGCTATCTTTTGTATACTTCTTGCTCTAGCAACAGGCGTCAAAAGACAATCTATACCATATACTGTAACTATCCTTCCTTAATTCGTTAATTATAACAACGAGAAAAAATAAAATAAAACGAATGTGCGTGATATATAAGACGACAAATCAAAATAAAAAAATTACATGGTACGTGTATGTGCTGAGCATTTATTTCTTCACTTTTTGATTTCGACAAAACAGACTAATAAAGTTAATAGTAATGTAATTAAGTTTCACGTTAAAGCTTTAAAAAAATTTCCTCATAATAAATTTGTTGCAGAAAAATGAAACGAAAATATTGCGGGTGTCCCATGTGTTGTTGTTTGGCTAATGGCCAGCCAGGCAGCATTATGGTCAACAAGTTTAGTTGGCTAATGATTGTGTTGCTCAAACTAAACCAGCTGCATGCAGTGATAACATTATGGTAGGATAGGTAAGCATTTATGTATGGATGTTAATGACCACTTAAATAATTGCGTTTCTCGTCGGATTATACCGCATGATCAGCAAACATGCAACCAAAGCAAAGTTTATAAACATTATACAAAACATTGAAGTTTTGTTTTTTTTTTTTCTTAAGTTTTCATTTTGGCGGACTTTAAATGCGCTGTAATGGTTGGGTTAGGTAGTATGTTTATGTTAAGCAATAAATTTTCCCATTAAAAAGGAGAAAAAATAATATGAAAAAATTAGCTATGGATTGAACCGAAAGCTCTTAATACTCTCGTCACATTATTTTCAATTTTTTATTTTTCATTTGTTTCTAAGGAACTTGTCATGGATAGATTAAATAGGGTTTGCAGTGGTGCCTCCGTCTACCTGGAGTAAATCTCTTAATAGGTTAGTTGTGCAAACTTTATAACCCTATAATGGGTTTGTTTTTGAAAAATCATCCCGTGCACCGCGTATTTCTTATTAATTTTTCTCTTGTAAATTAATTTTACGTAGACTTAAAGCCGAGCAGACAGACGGTCATAACCATCACTCATCACTTACGTCACTCAATAAATCCCCATTCTCATAAGATATGACAACACCGTTGAGAGGCCCATGTCAAAATTTCATAACATTTCGAGTATTAGTTTACATGTGAGTAAATGCTTCAATGGCTTTGCTCTGCATGTGAAGTGTAGTGATCAGCACATATTTTAGATATTGTCGCCTACCGCATGAAAAAATACTAAACAGCGTCACACTGTACAAAAATAGCCTAACGCAGCACCCACTTTGAACAGTAGTACGCCATGGATAAATGATGGTGCGGAATAGTATATACAGCGCCTTCTGATTTTAGTTAGCTATTACATATAGATATCTCACGCAACATCAGTTTTGGATCTTCCAAAAGGATTATGTGCACTTTTTTTATGTTTTCTGAAACAGTCGGTGTGCTTTTGGGCGACATCATCGATGTCCATAGGGCGTTGTTTAAAAATTTATTTTTCTCGTCAGATAAAAGTCACCTTAACATCTTTCAAGTTAATGCTGATTGTTAGCAAAAGAACAAAATTCAACTTTTCCCATTCATTGTTCGGAAAATAACTTGTAAACGAATGATCGGAATGTCATGATATTTTGACACGTACCACATGGATCTTTCTAGCCACCTGTATGTAAGATCGTAGAAGTTTTGAATGCTTTGTGATACTTTGTAGAACTTATAGAGCGTTTTCTCAATTACTATGCGCACTCGATAAAAGAAAGTTAATGCAAACTCTCTCTCTGACAGGGTGTACGATTAAATGCATTTAAAAAGTATAGCTGTAAAAACACACAAACAAACGAGGTTATTTAAAAATGCAATATAAAAGTGACTGACCGAAGCTGTTTCTTTGTCCTTTTGAAAGTGTGAAAGCAAATTGTCGAAAAAATTAAATAAAGGTGTAATGTGTGTGTATGTATGTATGTATGTATGTATGTATGTGTGTGTATGTGTGTGTATGTATGTGTGTGTGTGTGTTTCGAATTATCAAAAATATACGTATATAGCTTTTAGGGTCAAAATGTATAACCATTTCAGAGATTAATAGGTTCAGATTTCCAATGTTAACATTGAAATATGAGATTTTAAGTGAACTTTTTACACTTTATTGCATTGTTTATGTTAGTTAGCCTGCGCTTGTTGTTTACAACGGTTTGTTTTGACTATCATTTAAATAATAAAGTTGTTTTTTTTTTTTTTGTTTTTATCTTGCTTGAATAATGCATTACCTGCCAAGGCGGAGTTTATTGCAGTTTGCTGAACGGGTAACAGTAGCTTTACAATATTATTATAAAATTAATGTTAAAAAATGTTGGCGAGATATATAAGCGAAGAAAATACAAAATGATTTTAGTTTTTTATTACTTAATGATGATGATAGAGGGAAGATACAATCACGTACACATCAAGGCTATTTGAAAAAAAAAAAACCTTTCTAAATTGAAGGATTTATTAATATTTTTTAATCACTTCGCTACGCTTAGAAGTATAGGTTAAAGATCACTGCGTCCGAAAATATGATTTACATTTTAAATACCTATGTTTATAATTTTCGGGATGATTATTATTACGCCATCTTGCGCAACTTTTGTGTACAAAATTCATGCGATTGCAAAGAACTGGCCCCTAAGAGTTCGCTGATATTAGCAGTATCTTATAGCTGTCTACTATCTTCGAGCGCATTTTTTCATTGCGTTGGCTTTACTGCTCTGTTCAAAAAATAGAGGGACTAATTTTAAAAATACATAGTCTTCGAATATCAAAGAAGGGCACAGTAATTGTCATTATCCCTTGATAGGGATGGAGTGAATTTTTTGTCGGTTAATTTTTGAAATGAATGAATTTATTGAATACAAAATTTGTATTAAAGTCGACACTTTTAGGATGAAAGTTGCCTTATTTTTTGAAAACATTTGAATCTAATTTCGATTTAGAAACTCAGGCCAACTTTGAGATAAAAGCAATGATATCAAAGATGACGTGCATGTCTTTATACATGTGTTCTTATCTGATGGCGGCGAGCGTTATCCTAACCCAAGAGATGTACCCTATTTGTGTAAAGCGGTGAAAACCAGAAAGAAGTGAGAAAAGGGAAAGAGGTAGCTAGTATGGCAGCCTAAACCAATCGATAAGTCTTACGCCCTCATCGGTCGAGCACTAGCTACTCACTCATGCGAACACTGATTTGATAGACGCTACTTAGCTTCTCATGCAAAATACAAAAAAACGCAAAACGCATCTACAATAGAGAAACTATAACTTAAAATTTGTGAAAAATTATTGATCGAAAACGGAAGTATTTATCAGGATGTTTTTCTCTAAAGGTTCGGTACAAAACTAATCTCAAATTGTCGTCGCAGGATTACAAGAGAAACTCAATATTCACTTATTCTTCTTTTACCGAGAATCGAAGTTTTTCGTATATGTACAACGAAAGGTGACGGCTTGCAACTGTCTCCAACTTTAACTGAATATTCTCGCATTTCGCAATCTGGAGATTCTTAGGCGATAAAAGCCCAAGCGATACAGTAATGCGAGCTTAGCTTTGAAATTCTTTTAAACTACCCGCCTCATGGTGTGACGATACATTTTTAGGCAAAGCAAAATGTCACAAAATATTATTTTAAGTCTCAGTAGTGCTAAGCGAATTTTAAGTTAAAATCTAATTAATCATCTTTGACTCTTTTTTTTTCGAAATGCTCACAAATTTGTAATTTGTCCACTTACTTTAACTTTTGGTTAACCGCGGGTTAAATTGCAAATTAATTTTCCTTACGATAAAAATCACACTTTCTTTTTGAGTCTTATAAATTTAAATGGTTTTACAATAGGGTCATATAATAGTAATCAACGCCCCGCAAAGAGTAATAAAATTTTAGTGTTATTATACACACAATCACAGCGAGAGATTCAATAAAAAGAAAAACTTCTTTTCATACAAAATACATAAAATAGTATAAACTGTTTACTTACTTCATTGCTATTATTAATGTTATGGGTAATATGGACTAGTGATGCTTACCTGCAATAAAAAACAAAGAAAATATAGAAAATTAACAGAGGTTTTGGATTTTCTAAAAAAAAAAAAAAAAAAAGAGTATACGCTAGGATACTTGCTAATTAGAAATGTTTGAAAATGCTGCATTTCATATATTAGGTCGAGTCGTAGATAACTTCTAGGTAGAATCTACTGTTCGTATTCATCCGCTTTAAGTCAATTTGTTTTTTTACTAAATAGTTGACGATTCAGTTAATCTTCTGTCAACTGGTTCATGTGGTGTATGTTACATTCAACTCTTTTTTCTAACCTCTGAAATGGAGTGACAAAAAGTGCATAATCGAAACGTAATGCATTGGCAATAGCATCGATAACTGATCAAGCAGTTAGAAATTGGTTTGTAACATTCCGTTCTGGAGTTACGACCTTAAAAGATGGGACATCCTTCCGTCTTTGACGACAATATTTTAAAGGCAATATTGGAGTAAAATCCATGCCAATCAACAAGAGGTATAGCAGCAAAAAGGTCGTATACCTCACATTCAATTGTTAAATTAATATAATTATGTCATTCAATGAGAACAAAATAAAGGTCTGATAAAAAAACGGAAGTTACTTATGACTCCACGGAATAAAAAATTGCCAGTTTTTTATTTGTTTTCGGTATGTCAATCAATCCCTCGAATGTCACATCATAGATTATTAGGGAAAACATGATCAGATTTTCAAGGTTTATGCAAGTTCATTTTTATTTATTTATTTATTTATTTTTTATTTTTTTTACTAAGAGATTTTTTTTTTATTTTGAGTTATAAGCATTTTCTTTTAAGCTATTTTTTTTTTCTTATCTTATCTTATTTCTTTTACACTATGTTACTTTTTATATCTTTGTCAATTTCTATATACACTGGTATCTATTTTCAAAACTATCAATTTACTGACAAGTTGCTAATTGGTTAATCAGGAATAAATATTGGCCATTTGGTGGATATCTTGAATGGGTTTTAGGTTCAAGCCTAAGCTTTTATCATCTAACATATATTTTATGAGAAATATATTTATCTAAAAGCCAAGACTTAGGGTCTCTGCTATCCCCTCTTCGAACGATGCAATCGAAGCATTAAAAAAGTTCTTTCAGTAAAGTCTGTCCGTAGAAATCGTTCTGTTAATAGAAAGTCATCTAGAAACGAAGCAGTTTGGCGTCCACTTTAAAATAAAGCTACTTGAATATAAGAATGTGAATGTATAAACCCCGATGTGGACTTGAGTTAACCAGTTAAAAAATGAGTTATTGCCGACATTGACAAATTGAAAAATATCTGAAGACCCATCAACCACCGTTTTTTTTTTTCTTCCTATTCCGGGCATCGTTAGAGAAACCTCAAAATTTGGTGTTGCTTTAGCCAGTCATTTCGCTTTTATAAAAAAAAAAAATTATGTATGAGGTAACGGCTGTTATTGACAACAACCGATTAAGAACTAGCGGTTGCGAGAAATTCTGCTCGCGAATTAATTCCTGGAATAAGAAAATTGGATTGTCTTGCAAACACAATTCTGTTCCATTTCCTTCAGTTATATATCCCGGAAATACAATCGGATACACGAAAATTAGACGGTACGACTGAAAAATATTACGTTTACTAGAATATTCATCTGTATTGAAGTTTGAGTTTAACTAAAACTACTTCGTCCACACGGCTTAGTCTACTTTAAATTACTAAGTAAGTTGAAACTTTAACGCATTCTTGTCCAATAAATAACAAAACGAACAAATTTGCTTTTTTGAAATGATTACAACGGACCACAGCCAACGATGTAGAAAATGTAGCTTTTTTTGTCAAAGTTCATTTTCTTTACATTCCCTCTACATTTCCATGTTAGTTAATCCAAAGACTGCAATTAATTTTAAGCAGTGCCATCTGCTAACATTCATCATTTATTAAAGAAAAGGCAATCACTGTTAATTGTAGATTAACAGAAAAGCAAAATTTAGCTTTTTAAAAAAAAATATCAGCGTGTACCAAAGACGCAAACCGCAAAGCTTATGAAACTTTAGCATATATTTTAAAATCATAACATTTTCATTTCAACGCTAAACTTGAACACTGTTGCACACAGAAGCTTCCAAAGTTTAACAGCAAATGATTGTTGTAATAGAAATAGGTAATCACATGCATGTATAAATATATACATAAAAAATAATATAAAAAATTCATTTGAAAAGAAAAAATTCAATTTTTTGCCCAGAAAATTTATTACCTATTTGCTTCAACCGTTTTACGACAATAGGAATTAAGAGGATTTTTTATTAATATAAATGATTTATAAGGAAAATCGCGAATACCGAAACGCAATTACCTATAACATGCATACAACAGCTGCAATACATTAATACAAACAAAAAAAAGCATATACTTATTGTTTGCCAGTATACCTTGCGGGGATGAGTTAAACAAGCATAACATTAGCGTAAATAAACCGCCCGAGTTCCACAAATACGGTAAATTAACCGTCCGACTTCCATATATACGGTAAATTAACCGTCCGACCTCCACAAATACGGTAAATTCACCGTCCGAGATCCACAATAGCGTTACAAACACTAATAGCCTTGTTTAGACGACAAAATATGTTGGAAAGGGACAAATATATAGTTTTTTTTTTTTTAATACGATACTAAATAATGTTTTGTTTTATAGCAAATTATTGCTTCACTTGATGACTTTGTAATGAGTCTGTAATCAAACAGTAATAAAGACATTGCAAATGCACGTGCGAGAGCAAAAAAAAGGAGAAATAAAAATAAAAATAAATAAATGAAAACAAAACTTAGTTGATCTCATGTACTCATTGCAAATTTAATGTGTATGTAATTCTTTTTTTGTATATATCTAAGCACAAGTTGTTTACTAATTAATGGCAATACACAAAATTGTTGACAAACCGTAAACAATTTTTGTATGCAAATAATAAGCAACAAAATATAATAAAATAAACACAACTGTTGAAGTAAAATTATAAAAAAATTTTAGTGTGGGGTTACCATATGTTCAAAAAATTTGGCAAAAAAAAAAAAAGTATGCATTTTAGATACACTGAAGTTTGATATCCACTATTAAGGAAAGGAGTTTTATTGTTAGTTTATAAGATCCTTTTACTTACTACTTACTAGCTAAGAAGCAAACTTGAAGGAGTTACCTATGTACGACTTTATCCATCTTATTTTCTTTCAAGAAACCTTTTTTTATATCTTCGTAATTTATGTATGCCGGATCAGTTGAAGAACGAATTCTATCCATCCATAAGCAAAAGTACGCTTACAGAAAAGGAGGAGGAATAGTAAGGAAAGAAAAAATACTTTTCAAACCCTTACAACAGAGGCAGGGAAAAATTGGCAAGCCTACAAAAAACTGAACTGAGAGATTTTCTGAAGGCAGGTGGTGTTCAAACTTTGGGCGAAGACAAATCGAATTTTTGTGGAAGATAGCGCAACAGCAAATACTTCTTGGATGGAGAGAAGCTTCAAAGAAAGGCAACATAAATTTTTTTTATACCTGTAAAAATTATTATCTTTCAAAGTAGATCACATGCACATAGACAAAGAAAAAAAAAATAACAAGACAAGTAGTGGACTTTTACAACCATTTAGTAAGAAGCGTGTTGGTGCCGAGTCTTAGCAAGGGAAAGGGTTGTCTTGTAACTTACTAACAGGGCTCATTAACAAAACAAAAAATGAATTTTGTTTCTCGTAGTTTTCCAACTAGATGGGTTGCTTTCAAGGAAATCGGGGAAATTCTTTGATAGGGCTGTAAGCCAATATCCTGCACAAGGCAACACATTACCTTTCCGATAAGTCTAACAAGCAAAAAGCGTTGCTTAGCATTTTATAATAGTAATAGCGTTCCAAGAAAATGCCAAGTTTATGATGGGCGCCCGTTTTTATGAAAGCAAAATTATCGAAAATTGTCTACCAATATGTGCACGATTTTAAGGAGATTCATAGCTCACAATCGTGATTTATGTGTAGTGAAAAAAATATTCGAGTCGGTTGATCGCCGACGGGAGATTTTCATTTACGATAATGTGTCAATAAAGCTCATTATTTATTGTTTTAAATGAAAAAAATTCAAGATCTTCTGGCAGATAGTCTCAAAGCGAATAGACCAAAAACGAATTAGAAAAAATCTAACGAAATCACTGGTATTTTAATAGAGAATTTTGAATAACATCCATTAGAGAGCGTTCAAAAATCGTATCAAAGAGTTTTTATCCACTAATAATTGTTTATAAAGGAGGCGGTATTTAATTACTTTAAAAATGTTTTCATGGCCTGGTTGGCAACACTGTGACAAGGCCTATCGTAATTAATTGAATTGAACTGAACTGAACATTACGCCTAAGAGATTGCATGCCTTATCAAACAGAACACATGTGCGAAGAGATGGAACGAAACATTTAAGAGAACTAAAGAAGCATAAGATCATAAACTAAGTGAGGTAAGTGAACACACTAAGCTCAAGAAAATGCATTCGCGAAGACGAAAAGAGAAAGAGGTAAACAAAAGAACTGCAATAATTAGAAGAAAAAAAAGTTCGTATATAAAAAATAGACAGAGCAAAAAAAAAAAAAACGGAAAAAAGGAAAGAAAAGAAAGCAAAACTAAAAAAGCAACAACAAATATGCGCACTATTTTTAAAATATTCTAACATTAAAAAAAAAATATATATATAATAAAAAATGAAAATAGGAAAACAAAAATAAAAATGCCAATGATTTGTGTGACGAACTCTTATTGTTATTGTTTATTTATTTATTTTTTTTTTTTGTAGTTTATTTAGTTTATTTGCAATCATTAATGCAATGAGTGTTGTTGTTGTTATTATTATTGTTATTTAAGTTAATACCACAATTGGTGAATGACACAAAAGCTGAGTTATTACTATTATCATTGTTATTGTAATATTGAGTATTTTATTACATTTATATTTAAATAGTTTGTTATTATTATTATTATTATTATTGTTGTTGTTGTTGTAAATCAATCACAAAACAAATTATTCAATTGTAAAATAATACGTAAAAACAAAAACAAAAATGGCAAAACAAAGCAACTAAGATAATACAAAAACAGAGCAAAAGAGAGAAACGATAAAAAAGAATAACATATGACATATACATATATATATATGTATATAGATATAAACAAAACAACAATTATTTGAAAGATGAAAGCTAGCTAAAGTCAAACATTTGAAAAATTATGATATGATAGACATCAACACATTTCACATTCGTTTCCTTTTGAAATAAAATTGAAATATTCAAGCGAAAATCTTTTTATCTTAGAAATTAATCTACTTTTGCAGAACGACAGTCTATTCTCTTCCCTCTTTAATTATCTGCCTCCTCCTACTGCCTATCTTTTGCTGCCTGATCGCTTATCTTGCGTCGCATCTATTTTCTATATTGGAATTAGTAAAAATACAAAACATTTCACCGAGAATTTTGAATAGATGGCTGGCGCCAAAACCATACCATGTACGTATATAAGTATACGCTTGTACTCATTGAATATTCATACATTCATAATTCTAAAGATAAGGTGACCAATGGCGTTCATTTACCTTGCGGCAGTTTCAAGCAGTAAAAAATCGCTAATATTGAGAACAGCATGGAACCGTTTTATCGCTCTCGATATCAAGAAAACTCGATCGGATTTTGTATATTTTACATGAGAAAAATCATCCGATCGTAAGACTTTTCACCAGTCGATAATCGGCATCACTATCAATTCTACTCGATACGGACAGCTATAAACCAGCCCGTGTAGACTGATTAACTGTTTAATACAAAAAACTTTGTAAGATTCTACGTTACATTATTTTGCCATAGATTTCATAATTTTATTTTCAATTTTAATATCTCGCCCCCACCCCCCCCTTCCACTCTTTTATTGTTACATACATTTCGTTTTAAAAAACCGAATCCAATATTGTCAAATGAAAACTATCTAGAAGGGGAACGATATTAGAGCTGGATTGGATTCGGCCGGGATTTTTGTACACACCCATGTCCCACACTATAAAATATTTATAATAACTTGACATCTTTTTCCATTTCAAAAAATGTGTCGACAGGCAGCCGTAATTATATCGATGAATTTCACGAATGAATAAACCTTTTGGGGATCAAGCATTACATAGCTTAGGTAGAAACGAAATAATTAATAAACTGTGAGTGTGTGTTTCTTTTTGCATGCGTAGCTTTTGACATGTAGGCTACATGTCTTGTTTACATAACAAGAATCGGTTCCGCATGCTTATTTAATAATAACAAAACAAGTTGCATTTTACATTTTCATTGCTCTGACAGTACTGCTGCTGTAATATGCAGCATTGATCGTTTTTAAATATACTCATTTGGTCACTTTGTTTATAAACCATGGGAATTATTACGTCCATATGAGATAAAATAAATATAAAAAAATTCACAACAATAACTCAAGTGTATTAATAATGATTTATATAGATGAACTTAAAAAAAAAAAAGCAAATTAATAAAAGGATTGAAACTGAACAAAAATCAGCTGTTTATGCTGGAAAAACAAAGCTTAGAATTTTTAATTCCCAGCCTATATAAGTGAAAAGAGCCTGTCTTTGGTTAAAAAAGCAAATTCGAAATTACATATTAAGTGCGTGACAAAGCATTCGGCGATCTTGTACACGAAATTGAGGAGGAATTATAAAAATAGGTCAAGAGTCACTTCATTCCCTTTATTGGTCATTTCTTATGCAGAACATCAAGTCCAGACAACAGAAATGGATAACGTGTGGCTGTCCACAGAGATAACCCAATTTAGGAATGAAAATACCGTTCGAACAACGAATCAATTAATCGGTAAAAGTAATTTCTGCCGATAACAACAGATTGGGTAGGGCGTTTGCTTGCAATAGGTTGGAACTGCAAACATTTCTTAAAAGAATATTTCTATGTGGGTTCAAATTTCTTGAAATTGAAAACTTACGATATCATCCCATATGACTGCGTCTCCGAATTTTCTATACCTCCAAAAAAAAAAAAAGATTCCTTCAAGGAAAATGGAAATGACGACACTCTGTAAAATTAAATAAGGCCAGGGACACATAAGTCTTTGAATAAAAAAGTGAATATTTCTGCTTAGAGTGCACCGAGAATCAATTATAGCATATACGAGGAAATTCTCATTGTTGTAAGAGTAATGGAAAACTAAAAATCAAACTTGTGTTCTTTTGAAAGCATATGCATGTTCTGTTTATATTGCACTGAGGGCGTGTGCTTTGACCGATTTGACACATTTTCAATACCAACCTGCGTGCAAGAACCTTTGTGAAATTAAAAGCAAATATTTTCAGTTTTGTTTACGCAGACGGATAGGGTTAAATTGATTCATAATTTGATGCCTATCAAATATGTCAATATTTGGTAGGATGTCTGAAGTATCTCTCTGGGTATTACTGATGGATGTAAAAATTCTTGAAGGATAACGCAATTATTCCCACGTGTTTTTTTTACAAGCGAATGCAAATTTCCATACAAATCTTTCTCGAATGTTTAGAAAATGGCTGTAAAAGCGCAGAAAAATGGAAACGTATAGTATAATTTTTTATGCCAGTAGACCTCGGCTAGAATGTCGCTCGTTTACAATGTCAAATGCTTTATTTGAGTGGGAGCGTAAAGAAGATCATGTAATGTAATAAATAAAATATACAATTTTCTTTTTTTTTTTTTTTAAATAAGTAAAAAGACCTTTTTATGAGAATTGCATTCACAAAGAACTTGTAAACAAAATTGCCAATTTTGCAAGAAATACAGGAATCATTTTAACTTGTCCGTATAAAATGCAAAACTAACTCCAAATATACATCATTTTGTTTATTTGTTTGCTGTTGGCCGCTTAGTAACCGCGCACTTGTAAACAAAGTAAGGAAAGATAACGCCGCTTTTATTAATTTTAGGAATTTTCTTTTTTTCTAAAGAAATGTAAACTATATTTGCGGACACAAGTATGCAACAATTATAATCCGTAAATGCCTCTTAGATACGATTAAAGAGTCAATTAGCGATTTTATATAAAATTTTTTAATAAATACGATCTCTTATTTATAGTATAACATATGTACAGACAGGCATTATCATAATATTGAGACAATTGGGTGATTAACAAGTTCATGTTGTTTTATGTTTTTTGATAAATGTGCATTAAAATTCTTTCGTGCTCAATTCCATCCAAAATGATTGATTAATTAATCCCTTCATGCAGAAAAAAACAAAAACAACCATCTCTCCAATCAATCTTGCTTTTATTAATTCGTTTCATAAAAAGTTCAGTAAACCTTAAGATAATATCCAACCCTTCACTTTCTACTAAGGATTTCATGATTGAAAATTATCATCAATTCGAATGCTGATACGCTGAATCATGCTTTTAATTCTATATGAATGAAAGAGAGGGGGTAAAGAGCAATTTCAATAATGTCAGATGAGTCATCATATAATTTAAATAAAAATTTACTTAGATAGATATATAAAGATGCATTCATTCTTTTATAATATATGCACTTTTAATAGGCAATTTATTAACTTTTGAAATTGACAATTTCCGTATGCGTAATAATAATAATAATAATAATATTATATACGTATATATAAATCACTTCGAGCATATAGAAAGAGGCAGGGAAAGAAGGCTACTTTTGCCCATACAGACAGACTTATTACTAATACCTAACTAATAAACAAAAATGCCGCCGTCTTTAGGCATGTTTTCTTACAACGAATATAAAAAAATAAAAAAAAAATTATAAACGATTTTTATAGCTTTTAAGAATCATTTGTTGGCATATTATAGCTTTCATTAATTATGCCCGCTTTCGTTTTAGTGAGGTACGCTAGATGAGTCGTTACGTTTGTAAGACCACTGTAACACTAGTGCAGCTGAGTTCAAGTCGTAGTACAGAAGATCTATTTTTGGTTAGCGTGTAGCTCGGTGCAGCCCTCCGCTTGTCAGTCCCCATCCCATTATCGTTTGCTTATTACTACTATCCACGGCTAATCCGTCCACCCCCGATACTTAGAAACGAAGAGGCAAATATTTAGTAGAATCGTGGAAAACTTTAGGTGTGAAAGAGGCCTCGATTCGATCATAAACGTTCTCGAAAATCTTAAATAATATGTCTATAAGTATGCAAGACAGGTTGAACAAGAATCTGCTACGCCCAACGTCAAAATACTTCCGATCGTTGTGTTGCAATTTACATTCATTGTTTTATTTGAGTTGATGCGTATCATTTATTTTTTTTTTTTTTGTTCGCTTTAAAATCGAATCGAAATTTCTTACTTGTTTTTCATTAATCAAAGGTCATTACCTCCTCTCCTAATGTAATACACGTATGTGTATATGTGCATGTAGTATATGCGCCATAATTGAGAAGGAAATGATTTGAAAAACTTTCATTTTTTATTAATTATTAATTCTTGAATGATTAAATCGTAAGTGGTTAACAAATATTGACAATTTGATACATTTTTCGTCACCTCGAAAATGAATGAATAGTTAATAATAATAATAAGAACAACATTAGCAGCAGCACGAGCAGCAGCAAACGGATGACAAATGACAAATGATTGTTTAATTAAATAAGATTTTCACTTCATTTACTTCGGAACGAAGGCAATGATTGACAATCATTTCACAAACGGATTTCTTTCTTATACGTCAGTGGGGTGCGGTATAAATTTTCTTCTATGACGACAACAAAGTTCAGTAAGAATGAAAGAGAGAGAGAGATAGATAGATAGATAGAGAGAGATAGAGAGAGGGGGGGGGGGGGGGGGGGGAGAGAGAAAGAGATAAAAGAGTATACGTAGCATTTATTTATTTATATACTTGTTTTTATTGCGTTATAATCGATTGTTGCTAAAATTTACAACAGACAGAGGCCGTCATCAAGTTGCGTTTCAGGAATAATTTCATAAAAATTTCTTTTAAAAATTATTATTTAAGATTGTTATAGACAGATTTTACGAAATTCATGCCAGAACTCAAAATATTTACATAAAAGTGTACCGTTATTTAGCAAAATGAATTAAATTTATATTTTATTTATTTATTTATTGTTTTTCTTTTTTTTTTTTGGTGATATTTAAGGCTTTAAATTTAGTTGAAAATAGCGAGTTAAAGTAATGCATACACACGTATACCGTAATGTAAACATTGAACGAACTCTTAATTTTTAACATTTTTCAAATAACTATTAACTATGGGCGAACCCATACATCGATTTATGACTTTTTGCAAATTAATTTTAAAAATAATTAAAAAATGAGTTAGTTTTAACCCACACGCTAGACGAAATTCCCTCTAAACGCAAATGAAAAATATATTGTTGCTGCATAACAACTTTTAGAAAATATTCTTCTGTTCTACGAACAATTCGCATCAAATAATAACAAGTAAGAAAATTATGTTCGACTCGGTGAACCGTTATCTTAAAAGAGAATATAAAAATTTTGTTTATTGTTTTACGTTA
Organism: Glossina fuscipes; assembly: GCF_014805625.2. NCBI lineage: Eukaryota > Metazoa > Arthropoda > Insecta > Diptera > Glossinidae > Glossina > Glossina fuscipes. Next base: position 1,079,059 of record NW_023998421.1, on the reverse strand, counting down.
TGAATGACAAGAGGCAACAGGGACAGACGGACAGACGGGCATACAGGCTTAAAATCCCTGCCTGACTCGATAGGAGTAAAAAATGGTGAGTCTACCCCAAGTCCGGATAAACTTACAATGTCCTTGTATATTATGTTGTGTAGGGTATACAAATCTGGTTCTTTTACTTTTGAAAACAGAGCTGCTCTCAATTTACTTGGTGCTGTAGGCGTTGCCTTCAATCGCTTTGCACCATTTTCAATTCCAACTTGCGTGCAAGAACTTCCAATGTTTCTACCAAATTTAAAGCCGATAGCTTTATTTTTACCGTCAAGAGAATGTTTATCACAAACAGGCGGACAAGGGAACATAATTAAATCGATTCAGAATTTGATATTGCTCAAGAATATATAATCTTCCGAAGCTTCCTTGTAGGCGTATAAGCTAACATCGCGATTGTGTGTAGAAAAACATGGCATTCCTTAGAATTGAGACTTACATCATTCCCACCTACAACGGCAACCGACAATGTATTAAAAAGTTACATAAACTGTTATTTATAGATCATAAAGGAACAGGATTTTGTTTTATATTTTTCGGAAAATTTTTGAAGCCAACAAAAACTTAGCCAGATAAGTTCATTTACAAGAGTATACTACTGAGAGTGTGAGTTAATTTCGAAGCATATCCATGAGTTAGCATAACTGATATTATATTGCGCAACATCATGATGCCGCATGAACAGTATAAGTAAGTGTATGTCAAATTATTTTTACCCTACATAACTTGTCGCAATAGCATACAAAGATTGTGTGCAAGTTTGTAAAGTCCCAAAGAAATTTTGTGACAAGCATGCATTCAGAATGGTTTTTTGAAGCTACTTAAGACTGTCTGTCCGTTTGTATATAGTTTATGTGGGGATTGGCAAAAATTTGAAACTAAACGTAGTAAAATCAATTTTCTTATCAAAGAATTTATTACTCTGCACTTACAAGTAACCTAAGTTATATCCCAAATAACAAAGGTTAGATCTTATTGCTATTAAGAAGTTCCGTGAGAGCCTTTATACGGGAAACGATTGATAAGAATGAAACACTCTTGGCCAAACTTAGCTAGATACACTAAGATGTCAGACATTCACTTTGAATGAACTTCCATCACAAGTCCGGCTTGTTGCTATACAATGGTTTGTTTGTGTTAAAAGATAGTCTCTCAACCATTCGAAATTGTGACACTCATCTAAATTACAACTTTTTCTCGATATTAGTCGAGAAATATGAAATATTCCAAATTTTTTTTTCGGATATCGTTTGAAAGGCCGACATCAGCGGGATAGACAAGCGTAAATCTATTCACCGAATGCTTCTGGACTTATCAGCCTATTAACCTATACGTTAACCTCTCCTAACTCCTTCTGTGTATTACATGCAGACATATCTGTGCATGCCCTATACTACAACTGTTGTAGAGTACAAGAAGTGAAATTTTATTACATTTTGACGAAATTTTTATATATATAATAATAGGTTTGCGTAATAAATGAATGTGTCAAATATGGATGGAATGAGATGATTCTCTAAATTACCTATCATTTAAACATTCTAAGCCTTTACATGGCAATATTGTCTAATTTTTATCATTTTATGATGAAAACAGGTGAGAACATTATGCCAGAGGTAAAATTAAAGGTACAATCCTTTATTCACTTTCGTAACAAAATACCAACAATTGTTCTTTGTTTCTTCTAAAGATGTACCTTTGTGGGATCCTTTATAGGGAGAGGTCTAAATTTAGCAAAATTAATCTACTTATTATTGTTTACCTATTTTCTCCGTAAAGGACTATATTTTAGATTGTGTCATCCCATACCGGCTTCCATATCGTGAGCACGCTTTTATAGGAACTGTGACCTGAAACATAGACCTATGTAGTTTATATGTGGTAGGATTGTTTTCGCTGTCAAATTGGTATTACAAACCAATTTTAATGTGAAATCTAAAACAAAAAGACTTTTAAGCTTTGCCACATGACAGCTCAATCTTCATTAGAACCCTTAGGAACTGTAGACCTACATGCGTTCAATGCATTCAATTCAATTCAATGCAGTTGATTTTTATGCCAAACTCTTACTGTGATATACTGAAAATTAGACACTGTAATTCCATCTAAAGGTTTATCTTCCTTAGCAATGGTTACCCGCGAGAGGAGTCCAAATACCAAACAACTCGATTCAAATATTTCAAATCAATTCACTACGCCGGATCCATCCTTAAGAGAAATTTGGAAAAATCAATTTTTTCAAAAAAAAAGCCATCATGTGGGGAGTGCTTGCCAAAATAGTCAATTTTTAATGTGAGACCAAAACACGTGAGCGTGTACCGAATTTCATGAAAATATTGTTACGAAACCTCCACAATTTGATAAAGTGAGTCTGCATCAAGCTGACCAACTTTCTAAGAAATTAAATTCTAAAAATGTTAAAATTAAACACAACAATTAACAATTCGCACAATATTTTACAAGTAAAAAAGGATTAACGCGAAAATGTTATAATGACATATGGTACTGATAACTTGCTTGTAAAAAGCGTATATAAAGAGAGAATTTGCGGATGGCAAAGGCTGTCCAGTCAAGTGAGTTGAACCGTTATATTTGAACGGGAAAGCCAAGAAGAAGCATTGTAAATATAAAATTCCACAGTATTTTATATTAGAAGATCTATGTAAATATATCTTTATGTAAATAGATCTCCTAAATAAAATCTATGCGGTAAGCAAAGAAAGCACAATTCAGTGATATGAACTTAAGCCCAAAGGGTGCCGGTGAAATCAAGAACATCTTACGTAATAATATCTTAAATATTGCAATCTCTAGCTTAAACACAAAAAACGTGGACAGGCCGACGTGCTTATATCCCTTCAGTAAATGATTCTGACATGACCGGTATGCTAGAAGATGAATCTACCTTAAGCCTTTCTGGCCGCTACTTATACCCACACAAATTTAATACCCCCTAACAAAATACGGATTTGTCAGTGTGGATGGGGAGGTTGCCTTCGACCGAAAACATGCGGCTACAAAAACCAGTTACATGTAATGATTATTAAACGAACACATTAAAAAGTAAAAAAGGACATCGCTGCGTTGCTATCATTGGCAACATTTTTGACCGTGTACAAGCACCTATACTTAAAGTTGGCAAGGGCGATGGCAAACAACTGGAGGGTTGGCGAGGTTTGCGGAACGACTAAAATTTACATAAAAACTTTTTATTGGTGCTTTGAAGATGTGTTAATAAAATCCGAGTTCAGTTGATAGCATAATTCAATTAGAAATTCTCTTTAAATTATTTCTTTTACGTTAACTAAAACTAGAAGTGCACACACATATAATAATCGTGATTGCAAAATATTTAAAAAAATATATTTTCCTAGCAAATGAAATATTTTAAATAATTCATTTATTTACACATATATATATATATATATATTTGTTTCCCTCAACTATACATCAATGGAACAAACGGATTACTATGTGCGCTGTGTGTTGTCATCTTCATTTTCATTGCTTGCTTGCCGCGGTAGTTCATGCTATTCCGACAAGAGCGATATAGACATGAGTGCAACTAAACATGCAACAGAAAAATTACAATACAATTAAAGAAAAATGTTGTTAGTTGCTGATCTCTATAAGTAAAGCAACTTTTACTGACTGACGGATTATAAACACTGCAATAACGCCATGCTAGAAAGAGTTAAAAAAAAAAAAAAAAAAAAAAAAAAAAAAAAAAATAAAAATTTTTTTTATAAATTGCGGTAGACAAACTATGCCAAAGACAAACAGAGAAAAGACATCAACAGCCTTGGCCGATCGGCATACAGCTATCAACTATTAATACTAAGGCTTAGAGAAGCAACTTAATAAACAATAATAATTTATACAACTGGACTTTTGTTATAACCCACCACCACAGTATAAAAGTAGCAACAAATTTTTTATACATACATGTACGTACATAAGTACGTACATTCATTTTAATGGTATGTGCTAACTAAGTATGACGGTGGTTAGTCAATGCCCGGCTATTGATGACTAATTATTAAATTAAAATTGCTAACGTGTATATGCGAAATAAATGTTAACCAAAAAAAGAAGAAAAAAACTAAAAAAAAAGAAAGGAACCGAGAGTAGATTTTCGATCATTATCATTACCATTATCGTTATCTATTGTCGATGACATTCATTAAAGAAACAAGGGGTCGAGTGCATACATATAAATCGGTTTAGACTTGACTTATCTTCTGCTTAAATAAATCCATCAAAATTTAAATCAAATCAACACAACTACTACAACAAAAATAAACTTAATAAGTTCCATGGCATCCTTACGTTATAAGCGAAAGTTTTCGCCCAAATTTTAATGAAGCGCTATTATGACCTTCGCTAATGCAATTCGCTTGCTTGTGTTTTGTCTTCTTTTTTTCTTTTTTCTTTTTTTCTTTTTTGTCGTCACCGCAGAGACTATGCTTACTCAAAATGTCCATGAATAGCATAAAATAAGTAAAGACATTGCAGTGCACCTCAAAAAAGAATTAATGTTACGTGTAACCTTGTAAATGCATCGATTAAGATTGTTTGAACTTTTGGTTATCCTTCAAATTGATCCATATCAACGAATAATTTGCAAATTGCTTACAAAAAGGTATTGAAATTGTTAGGAACTTGGAAGAGGGAACTTGAAGGACTTCATAGAGGAACTACATTTGTTTTTTAAGCCTTCTCCGCATATCTTTCAAAATTTTCAATAGGAAAAAACGGATTACACTGTGCTCAAATCAAAGCGAATCTCATGGATGATAAAAGTTGAGCACGCTCCTAGTCACAGAATTTTTACAAAGTGACAAGAAAATCGGTTACTATGCCTATGCAATAAGTTTACAGCCCAACTTTTCTATGGCAGCAGATTCCCAATCTTTAATTTCAAGAAATCGCTATCTCTTTGTCGCTTGAAAATGCATGATCTGACGATGAACATATTACTTCCCATCAATCTAAAGATTTCATATTATTTTGGTGACATCGTACTAAGAAAACTCATAGTGCTCGTCCAAAAGTATACAAAGAATGGGTATTCAAAGATTCGACCAAAGTTACACGTTACCATAAACGTCTTTCTTGCTTTCCATGCACCTGACAATGCATCCCCAAATTTAGAAATTTAAGAAATATCTTTTTTTAAAAAAAAAAAAAAAAAAAAAAACTAAATAAATGAATAAATAAAATAAAAGTAAATGAAAGAAAAAAAAAAAAGATAAATAATTTTAATACATGACAGCCGTAGCGCAAATACATTAATATTCATTAAATGTTATGGCAGTTTGTTTGTTTTAACCATAAATGGTTTTGGCTCTATTTACACGTTCATTAAAAAAAAAAATATATTGCAAAAACACAGACAACTTTTATAAGCATTCAGTCATAATTCAAAATATTTCTCATAATTCAAAATTTATTAATAACAATAATATATTTTTATTATATATATACTTATATATTTACCAAAGACATATTTGAAGTTTCAAAGAGAGTTACGCATACCAACTTACCTGGAAAGAAAAAGAAAAAAGAATTATTTATAATATGTGCATGCAATTAAATATTTAAGAGAAAAGTTTTTCAAAGTGCTTACAACAAGAGGTAGCGAAGCGAACAAAAGCAATCAAGGATAACTGCATCGATTGGAAGAGTCAAACAGCACGTATTCTTTGTCAAGCTATAAATCTTAATTTCCTAACAAGCTTTAATGTAATGCTTTCTGCAGATAATTTTCAGAGCCAAACTTTTTTCACAAAGCAAGGATCTAATTGGAAAAGGTGTTAGTGTTTTGTAAAAATTCCTTTAAAGATATTAAGAAACCTCTCGCACAGTGGATATACTCTTAAACCAGTTGGAAATATTCAAAGAACAGAGAGAAAAGCGAAAAAAATGCGATGATTGTCTTTAGCGACTTTAGACTGACCAGGCCTAGCCTAAAGGCATCTTGTTACAGAACAAGAAACTCAATCAATGAATAGCTTTTTATGCTCTTGTAGGTCGAACTTAATAGAAAGCAAGGTCTTACATGATAGCCAGGTCTTCCCTGTCATCCTAGTATCACATCCTACATCAGAGTATTAGAGTTGAAGCTCGTTGATTACTTTCATCTAAATGCACAAGAATTTCTGATTCGTAATCTCACTTCGTAGTTACGATTAAAAAATTTTCAGAATTTTCGAAATGAAAAAAGTTTCATTTAGTCAGTTGCCTGGAAAATTAGAACAGAGCAGTGCCTTGTTTTCCAACTTACAGCTGACAAAGATCAGCATTTCACCATGAACTGATTTCAAGCTTCTGGTACCACGGGCAAATCATCGATGGGTCTAAACAATGTATGATATATTTAGGTATTACCATCCATTAGCCAACTGGGACTTCATAGGAAAATTCGAGAGAGAAGTCTTTTTTGTTGGAATGATCGCATAATCTGCCAGAAGAAATACTTTGTTCAAATTTTTGTACATTTTGAGCAAACACAAAAAAAAAAAAGAGAGAAAGTGAAAATTATAAAGAGAAGGAACCTCTAGTCGCACTAGTACTATATAAAGATTTAGCCAATTAAGGGAATTCTTTGCCCAACTTTAAGAAGCAAAACAATTGTATGAACATTTGCAGGGTGTGCCTATAGTTGCGCAACATTTGGAGTTTGTACCATTTGTGCACAGTGAGCTCTCAAATTATTTTTTAAGCAAATTGGAAAGACGGGATGATTTAGTGATTCTAAACACCCTAGCAGTAGTTCGACATACGGCAGCGGAATAGTTCGTAAGACTGTTACTGAGAGGGCAAAAGGTGGGTCTATCTTAAGCCCTTCTTACGTCCGTACTCACTTAAAAAGTATTTTTCGCGGTAATTGTTGATCAATGACTTATAACGCTATCCCTGCTCTTTGTTGTTTTTCTAATAAATTCTTAGCTGAAAATATACCGTCTTATCTTCTTTTTAATAAATATCTATTAATAGCTTTTTATTCTTGTTTTGATTGCTTGCCGTCTTTTAAATTTATGTTTTTGGTGAAACTTTTATTAGAAGCATGTTGTTGTTAAGCAGTTAATATTGGGTACAATCTTTTCTATATATTCACGATAGTTTCGAGGTCAATGCTTCTTATGCAATAATTTTGCAGTTTAAGTTAACAAATAACACTGACTTTTCAAAAATCCGAAAATAATAAACTATTGCAAAACTTTATCCCCATTTGCATATATTTTTATGCGGTTATATTTAGAACGTGTCTATGACCAGAATATTGCGTTTGCAATTAGTTAATAAATATTTTTAACGTTAGTCAAAACCTTTCATGACTCTTACTACCACCAACGTCTTTTCGTTATGAGTTCAAATTACTTATTATAATAATAACGATTAAGCTAAAAACAAAAAACAAAAAAAAAAAACAAAAAAAAACAACAACAACAAAAACATTTATATTAATAAACTAATCACGTTTAAAATAAATGCAAAAACGTTAAATATGAGTAATAGACGGTTCGCATGTGAGGAAAAGAAAGTAAATGATAGCCACAGTAGAGTTTTTCTAGAGTTTAGAATGTCTTAAGGCAAAATATTACTTAACGACTCATCGTTCATTAGCATTAAATGAATTAAATTAAGCCTCAAAACCAGGACATATCACTCTTTATTCAATTTAACTAAAATGAAGCAAGGTTTGGCGACAGTAAACGGAATCGAGAGAGAGAGAGAGAGGACTTCTAATAGCTGCGAGCTCAATACTGATGTTATATAAAAGCAAATGAAAATATTATAGCGCGGCAAGATCGCCCATTAAATATTCCACACCATTATGTGTGACAAATTTCTCATTTATTTTCATCATAAACTAAGAAAAATTAAAATAAAAACTTAAAGAGGAGGGCACATCAAATAAACCAATGATCCCCATAAAATACGGAAAACATTGATATATCAAATTTCCGTTCTCTTAACTAAGCTATAGGCCAAAAATGCCGAAAGTTCGAGCTTCTTGGTATAGAAAGATATATTGAGGGGATTCGAAAAATAGTTGCACTCCATCTATATAGTGCGCACTACATGTTATTGTTCACTGCTAATACAAGTTTCTTTCATATAATGGCTGTTTCAAAGTAGGTATGCGCATGAATGCAACACATTTTTAATAAGGTAGGTACACTTGGAGCAGAACATTTCAGTTACAGATATATAATAAAATTTCAACAAAATACACAGACAAGAGTGCAGGTTGAACAAGAATAAGAAAAATATCTTGGATATACGCGAGAAGAACGGCAGGCTCTCATAAAAAATTTTAAGGGAGAATATTTGAAAAGGTGAGGGAAATCTCTATATAATATTAGCTAATAATATCAAACTTTAAGCACGTTTTTCTAGAGCCACAATTTTTCAAAGCGGCACGCATTGTAACGCAGTAAATTTGTCATGCAGTAAATTTTATTTTCTAACTCCAAGTCTTAGCAATGTATTTAAACTAAATAATAACAGTGCAATGGGCCAAGGTCCGTTACCAAATATCCCACACTACTTTGTTTAATACATATATTCATATAGTGGCTTTTCAAAATAAGACGTAAAACGGGTATCAAGTTTCGCCAAGACGTCTTAAAAATGACGACTTACTGTACATTAAACATAAGAGAGTACATGGGCAGAGATTAGGGGGACAGATAGACAAACAAGCAAAAAACTGTCAATTCGTATATTGTACCCGTCTGCAAAAATTTAAAAACCTTTTTATCAGAGAAGTGTTCCCTAATCACAAGAAGATTCAAATTTTAAAGAAAACCGATACGATGCTCTGCCGCCGCCTAAGGAAGTGCCAATTAACTGATTTTCCTTTTAGATTCAAATTCGTATCAACTGTATGTCACTTGTCTCCCGCGAAGGGTAGGTTTAAGTTATTACAGTGGTTGCCCTTTTTAGGTTTCTCTAGACGTTGCATACATTCGCATATAGCAATGTGAAGAGGAGTAGTTAAGAACCTAAAGAATTCATTAGTAAAGTATCTTAACCAATACAAATACTAGACTCGTCTAAAAAGTAATAATTTTTGAAGAGACCATATATTCAACTAATAGCTAATCCTAGGCTGTTAGGCTCAATATTTTTTAGAATAATTGCTATTAAAAAAAATAGTTTTCAACAAAATTCATTTGAAAGCAATGTCTGTCCTACACCACAAATGGATTATCATTACTTCAACGCTATGTATTTAGATAAACAATGTGACAAACATTAAATGAACACATTTACGGAACACTTTTCAGCAATTAATGTCTTCACTGGCGTTGAGGTGTGACTGACATATGACAAGACAGCCGAAAAACACAAAGTTCAAAGCATTCATAAATGAAAACGTATACGGACGAAGACGAAAGCAACAAGAGCGCGAAAAAATAGAGAAAAAAAAAACAATTTTTTTTTTTTTTTTTTTAACACTTCACGTAAAACGTGATATATGACAGGTTTCATTCACATATTAAAGAGTTGACTAAAAAGCGAAACGCTTACACTGTGACATATGTGTGCCCAGTACAAGGTGTTGATGTGATAGCTTAAAGAGCGTATGTTAATTTGGATAAAAATTTCCTTAAATTTCACTGAATTTTGTTGTCACTCGCTAATGTTAAGTTTAAAATTATCATACATGAGATATTTTGAAAGTTGGAACAGCATAACTAAAACACCAAAAAAAAAAAAAAAAAAAAAAATTAAGGTTGAGGAAAAAGGAAGATCTTCACTTAAACACACATAAACCTACGTAAGAGTTACACATACGAGAATCATTCTATGGGTTTCACAAAATTATGACGCAGTAGGAAATATAGCTGCAAGGTAAGGCCAATAACCTCGTAAATATAATAATAAAAAAATCAACAAAATATTATGAGGTGTACGCGAAAATCGACAGACGTTTGCAATGAAGCCGAAATTTTTTTGTTACGCTATAATTGTGAAAGAACCTCAAGAAAAAAAAAAAAAAAAAAAACTGCCGTGTAGTTACGTACACAGCGCACACTCAGGTGTACATTATAAACATATGTTTACGTGCAACTAACGGTCGATTGATCTTTGGCTCTTTCAAGCTATTTGTGCGCTTTCAGATGCATGTTTAATGAATCAAAGTGTTTAAATGTTATGAACCTGCCCTAACGTAATCTCGATATTCAATTATATTATATTTTTCATTTCTGTTTACAATGGGTTTGTACGTTAGTAAACAATATTTATCTTCACAGTTGAATGAGTCTGTAAAAAAAAATATATATATATTTTTACTCATAAACCAGGTTATTTTTTGGAAACTTATCTGCGCCTTGAAGCTTCAAAGCTCTTACGGATATAGAAAATCGATTGAAAAAAAAAAAAAGGAAAAAAAATTTGGAATAATTTATATTCGGTTGGGCATGTACATATGAGTTTTCCAAAAAATTACTACAGGATGAACGATAAACTCTCGCGCCAGGATCAAAAGCTTCTGTTTGCTCAGATATTTTATATTGCATTAGTCATTTATGTCTTCAACATGGTAATGTGCTTGATCCAAGGCTGGCACGGATATCCATTTTACTCACTTACCTACTTGCTGCAGAGACATCTGCTTGCAAGCTTCTGTATAAGAATGCCAATGAAGTAAGCGTGCGTAGCTGCTTCGGGAAAACACTTGTTTAACTCAATTTCTTCGTCAGGGGAAGCTGCAAACAACCTTGTACTAATGCAGTTTCTTAACATGACGACGCTTGCCTGCATACAGAAAATATACTCCGGAAACATTAGAGACGTGGAAAAATGCAACCCACTTTAATAAAGAAAATCTAGCACGACGTAAAATAGGGATCAGCTTAAGCCACAAGCCCATATAATTCGCTTCACGGTTCTCCTATCGTTTTTGCGGATAAACTATAAAATGTAGGTCAGTGCAGTTAAGCCAGGCAATCCAATTATCTCTGTTTAGCAGATTAAAAAAACTACATAGGTACATATTGGTACATACTTAGGTATATATTGAAAACTAGAAAAAATGTGGAGTAATGGATTATTTCCTTAAAAATGGAAATTAAATTTATGATGAAATGTTAAGGAAATGGAATATGTTGGGGTTTAGAAAACCTTTATCCGCTGCTCTATTTTTTAATTTTATTTAATTGTAATTTTCTCTTCATTATATCCTATATAATCGGATTAAGCGAATCTATATGGCAACTAAAGGAACTTCATAGAGGCCTTCATATTGTTATAGAAAATGCTTGTGTATCGGTGTCTGTCCCACTGTCCGTGCTTTTTGCATTCAAGCAACATATCCCAAATATTTGATATATTTTCACGAAATTTAATACATGGAAGTGCCTTGACCCGAGGGCAACTTATGACAAAGATATATAAGATGGGACCACTTTTACCACGGGACCAGCTACACCACGCTTTACTCTCCGCATTTTTTGGCAAAAATACGTAAATGATAGTTGAAGTAAAAACGTGGATCGAGTGGATTAGTTATCTGTACTCTATGCCAAATATTCATTTCCATGAAAAGTAGATCTTTATAAGGGATCGTAATATTTTACGATGAAAATTGGATATAATAATTAAGCGTATTCAACTTGGATCACGTATTTCAAGTTTTTCAGCTCGAGCCCATCATGCAGTCATTGTCATGAAAAGTCAACGTTTATATGAATGCCCGACTTGCGAAATCGATTAACTCAATAAAACAAAAAGTAGTGAAAAGTGATAAAAAAAACTTTTATGTACATTTTTTTTACGCCATGTGTTTAGTAGTTAACAGCAAATGATTTTCATTGAATTTTCAATTGCTTTATTAAATAGAGTTTGAACTAAATTTTTATTACGACTCATATTAGAAGGTAAATTGGCTCCTGAAATCTAGTATTTATTGCTCTATATAATTAAAGATATTTTGCTATCAATTTTAGTGTTATTAGTCAACTGTGTATGACGAATACAAAGGCCATGAAAAAAGTAGAAAATTTTTTGATTTGACGAATGTATACGTCGTGATCCGCCCACCCGTCCATAAAATTTTATCATTCTGAATGCGCATTTTAGAAGGTTTGTGTGTCATTTCGTCAAGTTATTTTATTGGAATCTAATTTCTTATTACATGTACTCTGTAAATGTTAGCTTACATCAGTGTTCATTAATCATAAAAAACATCCTTTGATACGGTAACAAGATAAATAAATTTTGATATCTTATTGCGATAATAAAGAAAAGGCGTAGGTGATATACAGTATTGAAATGCCGACCTTAGTTGTTAGATAACTTGAGAGAACTGCAATCAAATAATAAAGGACTCATTAAACCCTTGAACTATACTGAATAGGGAGACCGGCGATTAAACGAAATTGGTCTTACCTGTGTTCCTAAGCACCCCAATAAGAGGAATGCATAAGAGAAGGCTGTGAATCAAGTAACTTCTCCTTAGTAGGATCTGTAGCGTATTCAAAAACGTAAGCATGACTGGATAGGTTGATGAGACTTGTATCAATCGCTATGAATCTAAACAGGAATAGCAAATTGCATCGTAGAGTCAAACTAATTGTTCAATTCAGAAGCAACCGAACTGATGACGAAAGTCATCAACAATGGTATCAGCCTTTGAGATCGACAAAATGATATATGCTTTCGCTGCAATAGTATGCAAACGTTCGGAAGAGAAGATAAATAACAATTCTAGTCATTTCATAAAACGACTAAATACCTGGCATTCCTTAAGGTAAATATATTAAGCTTAGTGGGTATGCACTTTGACTCATTAATTTATTTTCTTAAGCATTAACCTGTTGAAAATAAAAGACCTGTACATTCAACCTTGGTAACATTTTTGATAAAAAAAAATGTTCAATTTCTTACGTTTGATCACATCCTAAAACTCTTTGGAAGATAATACAGATGAGTACCACACGCATAGTAACTTTTAGATTTATGTGTAATTAAAGAAATGCGGACACAGTGTAAGTTTTATTTATTCATTTGTTCCTCTCTTTTTTCCCTTCTTTTTTTTTTTTTTTGCATCATTGGATTCCTTCACAGTTGCAATACACATAGAGTGTATGTTTATAAAAGGAGCGTGTGTAGGGTTTGGTGTCGAGAGTCCATTCAAAGTCTGACTTTGATTTTGCAATATGGACACAAAAGAATTTGTAAGCCCGTGTACATGTAGTAAGCCAACAAAAATGTGCATGTATATGAATGCGTGGATATGTGTGCTTGTGTGTATGTGTAACTTTGAAATTCTTGAAGTTGATTCAACTCTCTATGCTATTAATGATTATCGTTCGTTTGTTCCTGCTTGCATTGGCTTGCATTCATTTAAATGCGCACATATATATACGTATGTAAGTGCGGAAAAATGTATGCTATGGTGTGTCTTCTTATCGTATCGTTCTTCTGGTTTCGCTTCTTTTCCCTGCCGTTTTTTTATTCTTCTTCTTCTTCTTCTTTGCTCTTTTTAAAATACTTTATGCATGCATGCATACATACACACACACACGCACACCGTATCTACACATATATGCACATATACAGATATTTAATTTATTAAAAATGAGACATATTGCGATTTCTTTAAAATGAAATAAAACACATTAAATTAACTGCAGCAACAACAACAACAACAATAATAATAACCATATAATGATGATAATAATAAATTTATGAATAAATCAACCACACACACACAAACACAAACGCACAACAAACGTAAGCCTCGTTGTCGTTACACTGTTATTGTATTGGGAGGATGGGTTCACTTTTTGTTACACATCAATAATCACAAAACATTCTAATCTGCGGCTTTGATTTCATTAAAATAAAACAAAATTGTTTTTGTTTTTTTTAATTCTACGTAATAACGTTTAGTGTTTTGTAAACTGATTTGAAAACTAAAAAAAAAAAAAAAAAAAAAAAAAGAAGAAAAACAAGCAAAACTAAATGGAGAATAAAAATTCGCAGATCGATATAAAGTCTTGAGCAATACTGTAATTAATGTTAGCTAATTTTCTGGTAATCTGTTCGTTCCCACTATATTAGAAAAGAACGAAATTTATTATTATTATTATTATTTTAATTTTAGACTAATGAAATGAATTCTTAGACTAAAAAAAAGACATTGAGCACTAGCAACACAGGCTATCGGCTCTGGAAAGAACGAAATTTAAAAAATATATATATATAAATATATAAAATAAGTATATTTCTCTGTCAAGGTCAACAGAAACAGAACTTGGTTCTTTTTTTTTCTTCAAATATTACCATAGTTTCATTTGAAAACGTAAACTGGTATTCAAAATCAATACAATAGGCAACAGCAACAGCAACAACAATCAACACATCATCAACAACAATAGCATGTTGCGGTTATGACTGTTTATGTATGCCTTCAACTCGTTTGGAATAAACTTTTGTGCATTTACGGAGTAAAAATATATTACGTTTACAACAAAATTATGACAACTTTCGTTTTTCTCTGAACTTTTTCCAATTTTATGAACATGAATGCAATTTATGTCGAACAACAAGTTAACCAAAGCCTGACATTGTTAAATTAACCCAAGCATGTGTTAATTGGTAATAATCTTCTATGGATTTTCTCTTTCTTCTTTAGACGCTTAAATTCGTATAAAAAAAAATCTATTCATACAGATATGAAATGCTTAAGCAGAAAACGAAGCAGAAAATTCGATCACTTATTCTGTTTTATTTTGCAAGTTTGAATAAAGCATTTGTTGGCAGTAGGGATAGTCAAAAATGTCACAAGATATGCAGCAAGAGTTTTTTGTGTCTTTGTCAGCTTAAATTAACCCATTGGGTTATTGGTGTAAAGGAAAAGTAAGAACATAGAAGCGAAAAATAAAAGCAAAGGCAAAGTCGTCTCGGATCATTTCTTATACCTGGTTTTGTATGAATTTTGAGATAATACAAGTTTTTTAATAGTTTGCCCATTCCAATTAGCAACATCAGGTGCCATTAGATTGTTGTTTTCATCAATGCTTGAGATACTGACGCTTCTCTCGGACGTGCTTAACCTTCTAAGCCTGCTCTTACTTGCATCTTAAAAGTCTTTGCTTAATTTGTGAACCTTTAGTTGCGCCGTTTTCTCCTTATCATAAAACCTTCTGAACATTTTCGATACATCTATCCAAGCGTATCAATCATTTTTTAAATCGAATTTAATAGCAATTCTCTGCTCAGAAGATTTATTCATTTTGAAAATTTCTCGACAAAGAATACCAGAGATGCTCCATTATATAGATTCGGGCCGAATGATATATGAAACTTTTGTCAATTGAGTCAACCATATGAAAAAAAGGTTTACATTGATATTCGAATATTTCCCTTATTTTTTGAACATCGTACTTTATATATTTCTATATAGATGATTGTAAGATTTTTCTGAATTTTACACACATATTTTTATATTAGTATTATAAAATATATTTTTACTATGTTTTTTAAGAGAATGTTCATCATCATCATCTTGGCCGGGAACATGTTGCAATCAGAATGCTTCAACTAAGCCAAAGGCAAAAGTGAAAAAAACTTCAATCACTTTTTCAATCGAATTTTATAGGAATTGTGACACGGAGGTTGGACAACAACAAGAATAACAGAAAATGCTATTATGCCATCCTTCGCAAGACACCAAGAAACATTTTGGATATTTTCTAAACTTGTGAAATAAAAGGCTTTATTAATAGTCACAAAAGTCAATTTATATGATGATTGTAAATAAATTTTTCATGATTGTTGTTACTTATCAAAGGGGCGTCCACTTTGGTAAGTTATCCGTATTTGTTACTGAAAGTAGTCAACAACTTCTCAATTTGTTTAGAAAAAGTTCAATTTTCATTAGTTTTACTGAATCGTTTACAGCACTGCTAAAAGCGATAGTTCATTTTTAGATGAAATTTAAAGAATACGCAAAAAAACTAGCGATATTAAGGCAAGATTTTAAGCTTAAGCCCTTACTTGCTTTTCGATTCGATTAAGTTGAGTCGGTAGCTTTTTCAAATTTAAAATTATTTCTGGTGATGCGTAAAAAATCGTGTTTCCTTCAAAGAAGCTTCCTTTAAATGAAAAATCCCATCCCGTGGCAACTGATTAATTACTTTAATTATATGCTTTCTTATAAGCCTTCAATTTTCATGTTATAACCTCGCTATTCTAGAGAATAGCCAACCATTATTTTTTACAACACCAAAGGCAATAATATAATACAGCGTTATATAGGTTTATTACTTTGACCATAGAACGCATAAGTGATTAACTTACGTCGTTAGTATTGAAGAGAATCGTCATGAAAGCGTTAGTGTATAGATCCACACTATAGAACTACTATAGAGGAGTAGTTGACTTAGAAAATTTAATACGAATTTTACAACTTACACCTTTTAAAAAACGACTTGTACACAAGTTTTTAAATCCATTTGTTGTTTTTTTTTTTTTTTTTAAAAATTAATTTTTTTAAAAAAAAAAAAAAAAAAAAAAAAAAAAACGCAACGTTTGCAACGTTATTGTGTTATGTATGCATAATCGAAAAGAAGAAAGCAGGCAAAAGAGATATTCAGTCAGGCGTTTGTCTTTGGCGCCTAGACGACAAATTGGATTTTAGATTTTTATTTTTATTTTTATTTTATATATTCTTTTACTTATTTCATTTTCAGTCTGTCTCTCGTTCGTTCTATTGTGTTGTTCGGTCTTTTAGCAATAATCTTCTTTTTTTTTTTTTTTTTTTTTTTTGTTATTAATACAGCGGTTTTTATTTTTGCAAATGTTTTTCCTGCACAACCTTGATTGTATTCAGTAATAATGCGTATTTTAATGCAATTTACCATAATCGAAATTTAATTAAATAATTTTCTATCCGAAAGCCAAGCATATATATTTATATACTTTCATAATGACCATCTTCTTATTCTAAATGCTTCATAGATAGGTGTTTGCAAAAATTTTGATCAGTGCCTTTTACAGGTAAAAATGATAAAGAACTGCGAAATATTGATATGCATAACGGTTGAATTCGATGATTTTGTCCTTCCTCGACATAAAATAACAATTTTCCATTGTTAATGTTATTGATTGATTCAAAGTACGCCGAGGGTAATCATTAAGCGCTCAAAATTCTTCTTCTTTCAAATTCATAGCTTTTATAGTTTAGTTGAAGAAATCTCCTGCCGAAACCCAACGAATACGTTCAGAGGCGTGTGGTGATGCTGCTCTATCATATCACATCAGTTTTGGGATCAATGGTTTAAAAGTGGCGACACAATTTGATTGCAAATGCCATCTTTTTATCCACTTGTTGCAAGAATTGTACAGAATACACTGTTGCAGTTCGAGTGCGAAGTTCTGCCGCACCCAGCGTACTCACCAGGTATGGCGCCCCCAGATTACCACATTTTCAGATCGACGCAGCATGGTTTGGCTGGCACGCGAGTCCCCAAAGTTGATCGCTGCCAAACCAATATAAGTTCTTTCGACATGACATCGCCATGTTGCCGAAAACATTGTAATATATTGTAAAAGTAATTTCGATTAATATATGTTGTACCAATTTTCCACAACTAAATGCCTTCGTCAAGTGAAGAAGTGATCAAAAACTTTTGCAAAGACTTAATATTATTGAAAACTTAACTCAAAATGAAGATCGAATTGAAAAATAAACCAATCAACAAACAATATTCATTGCTTATATGATTATCAGCGACCGCATAAAAAAATCAAAGTTTATAAAACGAAGCCTAAATATTAAACGCATTGGATTATTTTGATACCCCATAGCACATGCAGCGTGAAGGCATGTCAACTTTGTACAAAAGCGCTTGAGTTGAACCCAGCTTTTATTATACCGATTGATCGCTTCGGAGTCACATTCTGAACCGATCTAAACTTGTATGTCAGTCCGTCCGTTCATCTTATTGTCTTGTGCTCAATTTCTTGTTAAAACTCAGTGCGTCGACTTCGCTTGGCCCAAGAATGGTCGCCATTGAAAATGGTTCAGATCGCACCACTGTTTACTCCACTTTTCTATTCATATGACTTTTTACTTGGAAATGACTGTATTTGAATAACTGAACTTAGCGAAGTGGTATACAATATTTATGGAAGGATCGTGTGCCATTTTAGTGTTTCTCCTTGTCTATTATTGTATATGTATGTGTGATTCGGTACATTAATTTGAAAATTGTATTGATTCCACTTTTAAGAATAAGTATAATTGCCGATAAACCAATTAAATTAAAATCATCTCAGGCCTACATTTACGTTGTCACTCTATAAAACCTGCGGCTTAGCACTTCAATTATCATAAAGCGCATACATTTTCTCTCAGGCTTTCCAATTGCATTAAAATACAACTTCACACTTAATTGAGTTGCATAAGTCAAGAGTTAAAAGGATTATGATGACTCAACTTTGCTACATCTATGTATATCAACAGTTTGCAGCATCCAACACTTTAAAGAAATTTAAAAAGAGATGACATAAATAAGATAATATTGTGTCAATTTCTCCTTTAAGTACCATCAGGTATGGAAATTAATTTTAATTGATTTTTTTTTTAATGGAAAAAATGCTTACTTTGAGGAGGTAAAAAAGTAAGAAGGTAAAATCATTTTATTAAAATGTCAAAATGTTTGTCCATCGCAGAGATAATTGTTCTTTTTAGGCTGTCTATATAAGCATCCATTTAGTGGATATGATCGTAAGAATCGAAGCTTTGTTGTGGAAAAATTATCAGGAGAAGCCGTGTCTGATGAATGCAAGGAGCACGCTACGACAAATTAATCTACTTTCGACGGATTGCGTCAGTTGCACCATTTGCTGTTAATACCGTTCCTTAGTTATGATTTCGTTGGCCTGAAGCAACTCAAAATGTATCACGTATAGCTGACCGTACAAACTGTTGTCTTAGTCGTCCACCTCTTTATTACCGTTATTGGCGTTTTGGATATCGTAAGCTTTTAAAGCTGTTTAGCAGTACTACCCTGCGATATAAGCCAGATCAGTAGCGTTCTCGCGTCGACGACGATTTTTCCTCCGCCTTTTTTTTGTTGTTTGAAAAATTGCTCTATACAGTGTCGTGTTCACTTCAACGGAATAATTCATATTCATGTACAAACACACGAAAAGAAGTCGCAATTTGACAAATGCTTACAACGATTTCTCTGACGAAATCAGGTGAAGTTTAAATTCTGCGCATCTGCTATCTTTACGTTTTCGTATATGTTACGATGATGAACAATATCATCAAATTTAGCTATTTTTTCACAATAAAATTGTATTACTTTCTAACCCATCCCCTTCACTTTTTTTTAATCCTTATTATGGCAAAAAGATTGAAGAACGTGTAAAAAAGCGACATAAAATTTACTGCGTAAAAAGCGATCTAGTATGTATGAAGTACGCAAGTTAAAGGGAAGTCTTTCTTTTATTTTTTTTCAAGCAACCACATGATTATCATGTAGAAGAATACTGTCAAAAGTTCATTTCATTTCTATAGGTTAATATGCTGTAGTGTTACCAAAGGCAAAATCTATTGTCTGCAGAAGTACGAATTTGCCAACCTCTCTATAAAAAAGATCGATCAATATCAGACAAGCGAGAGAATTTAATAACTTCGTCTTAAGGCACATAAAAGTAATTGTTACTTAGTGATATCAAGACCAGCTCGAAAAGCTATTATGATATAGCTAGTTAAAGCTACGCAGCAAGAGGGGCAGAGTATATCAGATCAGTTAGTTATAGCGGAAAGAAAGAAAAGGAAACGAGTAAAAGAAGTATGAGAGCGAGTAAGAAATAAGTATAAATATTTATAACTATACGGAGAGGAAGAGAGAGAGAGAGAGAGAAAGAGAAAAGTTCAAAAGAGAGAATTGATTAGTATTCATACTCCGCTAACAAAGCACACTCTCTCATTGTAAACTAGACAAAGCAGCTGTTGTTGATGCTGACGTTCAAAAGAGCAACAAAGGCAACAACGCTAATGTATAGTTATTTTTAGACTGAAATAAGAAAAAAAAAAAAATAAATAAATAAAAACTAAGAAACTACGAAAGCCAACACAATACAAAGTTGTCAGAAACGCCAACGTTAACGGCGCTACTAAAATAAATGAATAGGTATATAAAGAAATCAATGGTAGGTAAGCGGCTAGTCGATCGACCGGCAAACTCGCTGATCAGCCGCATGGACGTCATATGTTAAGGAGACGAAAAAACTTAGCGGCAGACGGAGAGTCGGTCAGTTGTTTAGTCATTGAGTATTTCTTCGAGTGTGCAACAATACAATATCAGCTCGTGTCTAGATTGACATATGAATTGGTTAAGTTAGCGAGACCGGCAGATCGCCTTTAACAGAAATGAGCTTAAATAGCAGATACTCTTCATTTAAATGCCTTGAAAGAGATAGAAAGATGGAAAGAGAGTTTGAGAGGTGTGGCAGAGACACACTATTAACTAGACAGACGTCGGAGGGGTAGTAATTTTTTATAATCATTACGTTGGAATCTAGACTCCCTTTATGGTCTGCATCTATGCCATCGTACGTGTAGGCTTAAATAAGACAGTTTAACCGTCTGACTTTTAGCGTAACAGTCGGTTGCTTAGAGCGGTCTTTTCTTCTTCGTTGAGTGTCTGCATATGCATGTGTACATGATTTAGCTTAAGTTTGCATGACTAGATGCAAGCAATAACATGCATCGAAGCATATATAAAAGAAACCAGTAAAACAAAAAAAAAGAAAAAAAGAAGTAAAGAGGAGTGTGTGTCTGTAATGTTGCGGCGAATTGTGTTATATCGCGTTATATTTCATCCATGTTACATTGCACTGCCGCACTGCACTGGCTGTTTGTTATTTGCTAAGTGTGTTGACTGGCTGGCTGGCTGGCTGGCTCGCATTGCTATTTCACCGGCATTTTTTATGTTTTCATTTTTTTATTTATTTATTTTATTTTTTATTTTTATTATTATTATTACAATTTTTTTTGTTTTTTTTGTTTTTTTTTTTTTTGTGAAATCTTTGACATATAATTTCCCCTCTCCGTCCCATGTTTTAGAGGAGCGAGTGCAAAACAGCATTATTAGCTACTCAAGTTCATAAAAATAATGAACATTTACTATTTTTTATTTCTTTTTTGTAAAAAGAAAAAAAAAGAAAAAAATAATATTGCAACATTGTTGCCACTCGCTGCTTATTTTTATGTGTTGCTGTCCACAATTACTCTTTTTTTTATTTCTTTATTTTTTAAAGTTATGTTTAACAAATTTGACCATATTTAGTCACAACTCACCAGCTAAGTAGTTTATGTAAATTTCGTTTAATGATTACTATCTTTTTTGTTATTCATATAAATGCTTCATGACTCAACACTTTATGGGTTAATAAGAAATAAGAAACAATTACAAGAAAGAGAAAAAATAATTATTTCATTATTGTTAAGAAATTATTTCCTTTTAATTTTTAAATTTCTTATCAGTGCGCAATGTCTGTCTACATATTGTTAGCAAATAGCGAAAGTTGTTATATATATACAGCGCATCTATCACGAGGCAGCATTTGTGTAATATGAACGTGAATGAAGTTTTGTATGAAATTCCTCGAAAACTCATTAGATAGCAATTGTGTGCATGTTGAGATGTCACTACTGATTAATTAAAGTGCAATAATAACTGGATTGCTTTTAAGTGTTCACACAAGTAAATCACTGTTATCGCAAAAAATAAAAAATCTTCAATGAAACTGCGAATCAAATATTCCCTCCTCTCTCGAAGAAATCTCGACGCTTGCGAATTGCTATCGAACGGTACTATCAAAATATAAATAAAATAAAACAATTTGCTCCGGGTTAGCTATTAGATTTGCAGCAAAGCTTTACTACTTTGTAAGTACAGCGCATTTAACATGAAACAAAGTCATATTTTTGACCTTTAGTATCACTTATTGCACCTCACATCACTTGTGCCAGAAGGGTATATTAAGTTTGTGCGGATGTATACAACATTCAGAAGAACTTGAGATAGACCTATTTTTATTGTTAAATTGATCTAAGCTTGTCTGTCCCTCTGTCCGCTTGATGTCTGTCCATGTATTTTTGCGACCAAACGCAATTTTGTCTGTCCATGCGTCTGATGTGTTATTCTTGGGCCAAAAGATTGCAATTTCTAATATGTTTTGGCGAAATTTAGTACACCAACGAGTTCAGATCGTTTTTTAGACTAATTGTCATATACCAAATAATACCTTATTTTCGTCATATGACTACCTGTATTAAGCAAAGTGATGTACGGTATTTATTGGTGAGCCCTGTCCCACTATAATGCTTTCACCTGATTTGTCAACATCATGGGTGAGGAAAATTTTATGACGAATTATCTACCAAGACTTTCTTTGCAGGTGCCTCGTAAGAAATTTAGATATGGATTTCATCTGAATTTTGTATTGATAAGAAGATATACAATAAGTACTCTGAAGGTCGTTACTTAGACAGGTGTCGTCTCTAATGGAGGCCTCAAACAGAAGAATGCAGCTACCATAAACTTGTAGATGAACACGAGCAACAACTGAGTCTCTTTATGGCTCCTATGAGGAAGAGCGCAGACACAAGTCTATAGGAAGACTTTGTTGAATTCTATAAACACGGATCAAATGTAATCAATGTTAAATAATATTTAGATTTGCTTCAAGAACCATTGCCCGAATACAAATGTGAAAAGTAAGATTGAATTTAAAATCTATATATTTTAGAGCAATGGTAAACTACTGTAAAGCCCAAATGTCCCGTGGGTTTCTTTTAGACAATCGGTTTAGTAACGCTTGCCATTTAAAAGCGCTTGGGAGGCGTATTGCAAACGAAGGAATAAACTGAATATATCTTCTTCGATGTCGCATATTAAAATTGATTTAAATGTGAAAACAAGTAAAAGTTTTATTAAATTGTCTTAGGTCATAAAAGAAATAATAATAATAATAACAATAATAAAGATTATATAGATAACAAATAAATGCCCACTGGCTCGCTTAGAGGCGTAAAATAATTCATCTGAAAGACCAATTTAATTGCATTAAATGCTAATTAAATAAAAAAAACAAAAACAAAACAAAAAATAGTTTAAAAATAAAATGATGGGATAATTTATTTTTTGCAATGTCAAAGCTTTCCTTCTTCATTATTTTGGATTGTTTGCCTAAAGCTTTTTAGATAACATTGTGTTCTTTTCTATTTTAAAACAATAATGTCGCTTAATGATGTGTAAAAACATTTATCGTTAGGTATGAAATCAAAAAACACGACTACATACATACACACACACAAACACACAATCAAGATTATGGGATAACTGGGCTATATTGTTCGAATACAAGTGCAAGAAGAACGAAAGCAACGAAAAACTAAATATAGTAAAGGAAATTGGATAGGTGCGTAGTAAACTAAGTTAAAAAAGTTTGTTCGCCCCGTTTTTAGTAAATGTGAAATAATTGTAACTAAAGGCCCGCTAAGTTATAAATATGGTTTGGTACATGTCAAGTATTCCTATACATTGGCTTAAATTCGTTCAACAAATTAAACTGATAAGGAGACAAACTACTTATATGACCACGCCTACAATACCGATAACATAAAAACAATTTAAATATGAATATATTTTTGATTATGATTTTAAAATTTGTCTC
This sequence comes from Glossina fuscipes, assembly GCF_014805625.2. Classification (NCBI taxonomy): domain Eukaryota; kingdom Metazoa; phylum Arthropoda; class Insecta; order Diptera; family Glossinidae; genus Glossina; species Glossina fuscipes. The sequence goes on along the minus strand of NW_023998421.1, from coordinate 1,055,296 downwards.
AAATATTTGCGAAAAAAAGAAAAAACCCCGCAAAAGCGCTAAGACAACTGCAATATTTTTCTGTACTTTCCCGAAAAAAATTCCCATCCAATAATAAAATCATCATTACAAGAATTCGCTTTAAGATCGATTTTCGTTGACGATGATTCTCATTAGCGTAATCAGCATTTTTGAGAATATATTTGATAAAGTACGTATATATGTAAATTGAGACTAAGAAAGATTTTTCCTATTTATTAAAAACAAAATTTATTTTTTTATAAATTTTTAGACTAAAGACGGAGCTAGCAGAGTTAAGGACAATCAATAAATGCGCTTTTCAGAAAACTTCGATATCAATAATTATGTTGTTTTTGTGAGCCATGGGCTTTGGGCTACATCACGATGTGCGAAATAAACGTAAAAAGGTCTCAAAGAAATTGCAAATCATCATCGAAGAAACCAAGATTAATTTCGCTGAATATGGGTGGTATCAGTCTCCGTTTCACGCCCTCTACCAGATAAGAACTCTCCTGAAAACTATGCAGTTACATGGACGCAAAGTATAACTTTTGGTATTTTATCACGAAAATAATGAAAGCATTACATTAGGCGAAATGGGTTATTATTATATAGGGTTATTAATAATCAGCCTTGCCCGACTATATTATTTTTACGTGGATACGCCAACGCCAAATTTAGCATAAGGAGGTTCACCTCTTTATTTAGCGGCACTACAGTGCCCCTGAACGAACTTGATATTAAGAAAATCTAAGGATGATATGGACCTGCTGTTCAACTGTTTACTGATCCACGATCGGGACAATATTGAGCTTGATTCACTTGATACGCTAAAACAAACTGTCGAAAAATAACTAATAGGTAATAGCTGGAGCTGAGATAAAGAAAAATCTCGCATTTTCTTGCTTGACAATTCCTGATTATCGCCGCCTTGAGTAGTATCAAATCTTTTGTTTCGAATCACCAAAGCTGAATAAATGATTAGGCATTTATTAAAAATCAAAAATTTCATTACTTAGTATTCTAAAATTATATATAATTAAGTATTAAAATACTAATAAAATTGCTCAGTTAAATTTAATTAAATTTTAAATAAAACAATGCTAACTGCACAATCAAAAATTGACGGATCGTCTTATTAAAAGCTCATGCTTGGCTGCAGACGAACTACTAGACAGTCTGACTGACTGACCTTGGTTAATAATCTTGTTGCAGACTAAAATTTCTTAACAAGTGATTGTGTGCACACAATTGTAAAATCAAAAAAAAATTTTGAAGAAGGAAGACATTCTCTGTCATTAAAAATTTGTGTTGCAAATAGTAACAGTAAATAATTTTAAATAAATAAAATGTTTTTTGTTTCTCAGTTCGTTATGCATCTCTACCTGTCTTTTAGAGAAGGTGTTCATTTTATATATAGGTCAGTGTCGAAATAATTCTTATAGCATTTTATTTTATTGAAAAATATTTTTAAAATATTAAGTAACATATTTATAAATAAAAAGCAAATAGGCATGCGGTTTACAAGATAGTAAAGCAGCGATCAGAGGTTCTATCAAGCATAAATATTCTTGACCACAATCAGATTTTGGAATAAAATTTAGTACAGTCTCAAAAAAGTGAAGGTTGGTATTTTGTTTAGCTATACAAATCTACTTTGAACAAGTAAAAATATTGTGGTCGGGCAAGGGCAACTATCAGGAGCCCTCTACGATACTTTGTGTAGTATAGTTTTATAGTTTACTTTTTGAAAAGTGTATTCCTCAGTTTGAGTCATAAAAAGCTAGAAATTAGACTCTCGCTCCATGTAACGGTTTGCTTCTCACGATAATCCCTATATTTGTTGGTCTTTACAATATATGCCTATATGATCCAGATTCCCTACCGTTAATTTATCTACAGTTATGATTCTATTTTCATTATAAAATATTAGAAGTTAAAACTTACTGTGAAGGGCTTACCAATCATGAGAAATTTCATACGGAGTGGGGTCCAGGAATAGACCAACATGGTTTAAATTTGGTCCACTTCATTTTTATGTCAAATTAATATCACGAACACATTTTCCTCATAACACATTAACAATTAGTCGTTTTTGGTATTTCCTAGGACTCCTTATGCGCCGCCGTATCCAAACAATAGACTTAGATCGTTCAAAATCAGTCAAGTTGCTTTCCCTGTCAGTTTACTACTGTGAACCAATTTTCACTATGATATACTGAAAAGTTTACCTTTTTACCATATAAAGATCCAGTTTAAGTAGGAAAGGCTAAATGAGAGGAGGTTTGCTTCAGCCGGACCAAAGTTTTCGTATCAATTTAGAATATGAAAATACTCTGACTAATCAAGTTTTGCCGAAAAAATTTTCAAATTGGAGTTTTTTTTGTTATCACGACTTTTTCGTTATAAGGCTTTATATGGGGAGTGGTCGAGAAAGTGGCTCAATCCGAACCATTTTCAATAGCATCCTTTGCACAAAATATGTCATTGGATCGAATTTTATCGAAATATCTCAAAAATTCCGTCCTATAGATTGAACACCATAGAACGAGACGGGTGGACGGACAGACGTTTATAAATCGGTATAATGAGAGGTGGACTTAAGCCTTTCTGGGTGTACCATCTGTCGCGCACAAGCTTAATATACACTACACCACAAGTGGTGCAGAGTATAAAAATGAAGAATATTCGCTATCCAAAGCAGACGGAAAGTCGTTAATTGCTTACGACGTATACCAAATATTGATCTAGAAATTTAAAAGCGATTAAGATGTAAAGATAAAGAAGATGCTGCAAGTTCTTCGAAGAGTTTAATGTGTGCCTCAAAGCAAATACAATTTTCTCGTATATTCATCCATTGAATGTTGGGCATGGAAAATTCCCTTCGTAAAAGGTACCACAAATACTCACTCCATTGTTATTATTATTTTTGCGTTTTACTTCCGTGTTTCATTTTCATGAACCCTACTCAAAGTTTTATTTCATTAGCATTCCCAATAGAACAATATCCATGAAAGGAGAGATGATTTAGTAATTACTGGTAAAACTTGGCTGATGAAATGTCTTAATAAACATAATAAAAATAATGTGTATTTATATCCTGTGACAATTTTATACTTCTATTTGAGAGTAATATATTATAAAGTATCCAAAAAAAAAAAAAAAATATATGCATGAGGAGGAAGTCCATGAATCGCTTATTATTATAATACTAATAGCTGAGGGAAAGAAGTGGGAGTGAACCGTGACATTTTATGATAATGATTTAAGCAAAAGCAAATATTTGCATGTCTTCACATCATCAATAATAGGAAAAGCAAGAGTTTGCGTCAAAAGTTGCTCTTATATTGAAATTGCATTGCGTGAAGAATTTTCTATTCATTTCCTGAAAAAATATCTACAATGCTTATAACTTCAAAGAAAACAGTTTTAACGAACGAAAACTCTAAAACTATGAGAGCAACCATCATTTATCAAATAATTCCCAATCCACCTCTGTCTATAAAGTTGAATATTTGTTCTGGCAATTCAAACCGAAATGTTGACAAGATTAAGGGAATATGGAAACAGAGTAAATATTTCTAGCAATGAAATTCGCAACAGCACTACTTTACTTAGCATCCATTGTTTGCTAAGCCTTTGTATTTTTATCTCTTTATGTTCGAAAGAGACAAAATTGCTTATATTCCCCTACATTAAAGTTTGGCAAATATTTAAAATCTCGCCATACAGCTATCTGCGGAAAAGAAAAAACGTGTCTGCTTGTGTTATACAGCGAAATCTTTTTTTACACGGTTCTGTTTGCCCGATTTTGAAATAGCACGGTTCATCAATAAAAGCAAGTACACTTTCTTAATCGAATTTTGTGTTATAGCTTGAATCTCAACAAATTTTTTTTATTTCTAAATCTTGACCTTTTTAGTCACTAAGTCTATACTACGGAGAATACCCGAATTTGATAATCAATTTTCTTCTTGTCACGTGGTACTTCAACTTGGGCATGGTATTTCGTTACTCAGTATGCATTTTGTGTTCTGTTCGTAGGATGTAATAATTTCCAGAAAATTGTTAATTTTTTCATTTTGTACGATTGTTTATTGTAAAACATATCGAAGGATAGCCCTAAGAATTTTTATTCAAATTTTTTACAGTACAGTTGGAATAACACCTTTGATATTTTTAATAAACTAATTTAAGCATTTATTATTTAAAAAAAAAAAAATTATTGGCTGTTTAAGGAAATTGCGGTCCTTGCGCTTCCCGCTGTTTCTACAATTTCACCTTGACAATCCACGTTCCTTTTGTAGTGTTCTTGGATGATTATGTTGCCTTTTATCGATTGCTTGCTATAGACATATATGCATATTATGGTACTTGTGTGTGTGTGTGTGTGTGTGGATATTTTATGTGTTTTCAGATATTCACATATTTCCTACCTATATTTTATATAAATATTTTTTATATGTGTACATATTCCATATACATATTTGATGTATAAACAAACAACCCAACATGCAGCATAGTTTATCGCAGAAACGGAAAGGCAAACTTGTGGATTTCAATACAATTTTACTAAATTTACGAGATGTGTTGATTTTATTTAAAACAAAATTGTTTACATGAAAAAATCTTGAATTTTTTCTTGGTTTCAATTAATTAACTTTGCGTAAGTGACCGAAATATAGCTGAAGAAGTAAGCTACCTCGAGAAGAAAATGAGTTGCTGAGAGGTTCGTATAATATTTTTGTCGCCTATGATGATGTGCATTCGCCATTTATTCGCTACGCTTTATACTAGTTATAGCATAAAAAAAAAAAAAAAAATGCAAAATGGCAAGCGCAACGATCGCGGATTATACATAACTTTCCTTTTTCTTTCGGCTGACTGCGGAAGGAAAAACCACATGGATACGGAATATGGTCAAGTTAGTTAAAAAAAAAAAAGTCAATCATTAAGATACTTTTTAGATGTATAGAGCACAAACTTTGTTTTGCTTTACGCTGTTTGCAGTTCGTTGAGTACTTTCCTTGGACTGTTGTTTTATTTTTAATTTTAAATACTTAAATATAATATCACTTTCCTTCTCTTTCCCTAGTCCTAAATAAAAGTTTATTTTTATAACAAGCATAAGCAGGCGGTGGGTGAAGTTCCTTTTTTTTACGTTTATACCCTGTGGAATCCAAGCAAGTAAGAAAATTACATTTCTTCTGTGGTCGACTCACTTACCCACACCTTTACCTTTATTTATTTTTTTCTTTTCTTTTGTCCTATGACCAGCCGCTCAGGGCATGGCCTCTATATGTGCCGGGGCACGGTTGTGATTATGGAGAGTTATAGGAAGAGAGAGCAGAGAAAAGGAGAAAAATTAGAGAAGTAGAAAGAGGGAGTAGTGTGTATGAGTGTTTGACCTGAAAATGTAGACATCAGGAGCGGTGGCAAAGACAACTGGTAGGTTGTTCGAAAGGCGGACATTTTTTTTCGTTTTTTTTTTCTGTGCTGCGTCCATTGACTTAAAACAAGCAAAAAGCGGAAAAGAAATGGAATTTTCATATTCTATAACATTGAGTAGGTGAAGTCGAATTTGAAATTGTACATGAAATCTTATTGTCGCATTTTACGTGCGTAGAGCCAAAAACCCAATTTTTTTTTTTTTTTTTTTTTGTTTTTCAAAATAAAGGTGTTCTCGGCTGATGTTGTTCCGTCAGCATGTCAATCTAAATTTAAAGTCGAAAACTGAATTTTTGCAGCTGACCTAACTAGATCGCTTCGGAATTTTATGCTATTCAAGATATTATAATGTCTTTGAAACTTCCTTTTGCACACGTTTCAACAAAAATAACGCATCTTTCGGCATCGAACGAAAACTGACCAAGAAAAGAAGTTATAGTCGTCTGGGAGACAAGATTTTGTATACCCACCTCCTTATCGCGCTGTGGTAGGATGAAATAGGTATTATTACCATGTTGTTATGTTTACATAACAAGTAACAAAATGTTTTTGGTGCTAAAAAATAACTGGTTTTTCGAGCTGTAATCTTAAGTCTTTAATAGTTCGATTAATTGAAAGTAAAAATGAATAAAAAACTCTAGTAGCAATAGTTCTCAGCAATAGCTTCGATTCTTCACCTAAATGTTGAGATAAGCGAATTTATCAAAGTGTTTGTAGCACGTAAAGGCGCAAAGAAATTAGAAAATAATGGGAACAGAATCATATTTTAAATTGACTTATAGTCTAGGGCAATCTATTTGATGACTTCGACAATCGGTCCCCAAAAATTATCACAGAAAGCAAAAATGTTGGCTTGAATTCCACAGCTTCGACTTTAAATAACTCGATGCCTGGAAGCGTTAATCGAATAAATTATAATTACAGTGGTTAGGCCCATAAAGGAAAACATAATTTAAATAAATGGTCTCGATTGATCCCGTTGGAGAAATTAACGTCTTATACTCTTTCGGCACCTTCAAGCTGAATATTGAAGAACCTTCTTACTTGCGATATAATGCCTCTGAAAAGCTTTGATATGTAGATATAATTTGGAAGAAAGTAAATTTTCCAATTGCTAACCTATCTAAAGGCGCCTATCATGAGAACGGTAGAGGATCAACACAACGTCGTAGACTTGCAATTATCTAAGAGAATTCTCAGTCGCTGAGAAGCTTCTTCGAAAAGGGAAAAGAGCCTTACGCTTTCTCTTAATACACATATTTAAATATGTGTGTATTTGTACGGGAGATGGCTGAGAATTCAACTAAAGGAAAAGCTCAATTTAAATATTAAGTTCAGGCATTAAGACGCCTTTAAGGATGTGTAATAATGAAATTTTAATAAAACAACGTTCTGTTTTGCACGTAAAAGGAGTGTCGCATGCCATACAAATGACGAAGCTAAAGATAACGTGAAGCACATACCAGCTCCATAACAAGAAAAGAAAACAAAAAAAAAAAAAAAACAAACTACAAATGAAATAAAGCAAATATAACTAAAAATACTTATTTTATTACCAAGTGCACGTAATTTATTTATTTTAGTTATACTAAATATCTTATGTTGTTTTGTTGCTACTTCCATGTGCCAGAGAGAAACATGTCGAATTAAGGAATTCAGAAATTTAACGGAATCGAAACACAATTAGGTAAAATGAAACTTCATAGAAATCGGTCTAAACTTTGCGCAGATGCACGCTAAACAAGCTTTTCATAATTTGCAAGCCGCAGTACACGCGCATCGTGTGCAAATCTTTGAAATGTGTACAAAATTCGTACTATATCGACGTGATATGGATATTGTGTTGTTCATAAAATATTAAAGTGTTTTTTTTTTATTTCTGCTTTTTGTTTTTCTCTTCACTTGCCTTCCTCCCCCCCAGAGGAGCGTTACACATAAAACATTCGACATTCTGTTATTGCAGTTGCAATCTTTGTTGTTATTGTTATATGTTCACATTTTTAGGAAGAATTCTCTTATTGCTTTATATAGCAAGTTGAAGCATTCCAATAAAATTTATCATGCTTTCTTTTTTTCTGATATAAAGTATCTTCCTGCAATGACTTTGCTCGACTCGAACTGGGGAATGAGAGATGTTTTGTTTGAAATAAAAATTAAATAAAAATTTCTACGTATGTCCATGGATGTGCGCAAAACCATTTTTCTTAAAAAAAATAAATAAAAAAAAAAAAAAAAAAATTCTTTAAAAGATTGCAACGCATTAAGTATGGCTGCATACATGCAAAGTAACGTCAAGAAATAGTTTCTGCTATCATTATTATCTGTAATATGTTGCATGATGATGGAGACTGAAAGGAAACAAAACGAAGAAGCAGTAACAACAAAAACAACAACAATCGCAACTAGTTCGCTTAACATTAGGTTATTGAGGACTACTACTGTTACTGCTCGTGTGCTTGCTCTTATTTTTCACTTAAAGTTCAAGTGCTGTTTGTAATTTTTGGTTTGATGATGCAAATGATTGTTGGCTTCAGCCGACTAACGCAACGACTCATCAAACATTCAGCATTGACTTGACAGGCAGGCAAGTAAGCAACCAGACATGCAAACATAATGATTAAGTGCCTTAGCTTTACAAAAGGAATCAAATATTTACAAGATGACTACTCATGATTTCAAGACAAAGTAATAAAATTCAAATTCTTTGGCCACTCATCCGCATAAGTAAGAAATTGTTAATTTTTTTTATATATTTGATCCACTTACGATTACTCATCTATTTTCATCTTTCAGGCCTACCGTCCCTTACAAACATTCTTCTGAATTTATTACTTTTAACAACAATTTCGTTCTTAAGATTATAACAAAGTATAATAAAAGCTAGATATCAGTTTTATTTCTGATTTCTTTTGGTTTAATACTCCGTCTACCACTCTGTCATGCGTTCTTGGTGATTACTGTTCAGGAAATTTCAGCAGCTTTGAGGTGAATCTGGACTATCTGCTAATCACCTCAAGAATGGTGGAGCAGGAACTCTATAGCTCATAAGGCGTTGACGGTAATATTTATAAATTTTCTCTTTTCAATTTGTAGCTAACATGAACCGGTTGCGTCCTTTTAAATGTAATGTGCATGTCTAGAATATAGGTAATCCTCCTATAGCACAGTATTCTTTAATATCGGTTCCCTCTCAAACGAACAAATATTTTACCACAGGCTGCTCTACAGCAGCAACACTATGAACATACAATATGTACGAATACCTGGATTTTGCTATGTGTCAATATATGTATATATATATATATATATATAAATGTACATATTTATTTTTCCTTTTAAACTTATAAGCCTAATAGGTTTTGAAGCATCGCCCCTCGCATTTGAACTGTTTTCTAGTCTTATATAAAATGATTACTCAAAACATGGGATTTTGTAGGGATGTCTCTAGGAAAGGATTATGCGTACAAAAGAATTAATTATCAATATTCCGGTTTTCTCTGCATTTTATACGCTATACATTTTGAACGAAGGTCGAATGTTCGAAAAGATTGCTCGATCAGCTAAGAAGCCTTAGACGATCCAAAAATAACTGCATTTCATCGGCTATATGGTGGGAAATTTCGAATACGCTCGATTGTATGTATACGGAAGGACTGAATTATCGTATTCTCATCCCTCACTCTTAAAACGGTCGATTTCCTTTATGAGCTTTATAACTTGAAATCACTGTCTGCCTTTGCCAAATCAATTAAGCAATAAAAAGGCAATTTATACAAACATTCTCGTACTAGATCTTCTCATATATTTGATAGAAATATACTACGCTCTCACATCTAAGCTTACAATTAATTGTTATTTGCATAAATCGGCTTGCAATCGTTTAAGGCATTCATTAGCCGCATTTGATCATGTACAACTTTGTTATTAGTTTCACTTCCCCTTCCTATATACATCGTGCTACTAATTGTGAGTATGTTTTCTGAAGATATACGCAAATTTTTTTGTTTCGTTTTTAAAATTCAAAATATTTGCACCCAGGATGCCATACATATTTCAACTGCGTTAGTTTATATAGCCTCCTACCACGCTCTCGTTATATAACCAGTTATAAGAGTTACGTTATTTTTAATAGTCTAATCTGTTCGGCGGTTATTTTACTATACCTGAATTGCACGCGTAAATAAATAAAGATTTAAGCCTGAACTCTGAAATATAAACATAAGTCATTACAAGTTGGATATAAATACTGAACTTATCCGCAAGCAAGCTGCAACAAGCTCTAACAAAAAACAAAAAAAAAAAAAAAAATCCAGAAATCGTTCATGATTTATACACTTCGACTATCTAGAAGCAGGCAAAAACACTTATAGCCAAGCCAAGTGGACTATTAATTGCCATACACCGTTTCGTTTGCTGCAATTGCAAACATATACTTTGCTTCTATATTAAGATATAATTTATTTTCAAGCGAAAGAGAAGGAAAGGTGCTTTCGCATAGAGAGCTGAGCCGAAAAAACAAACGTACGTAGTTGAAATTTCGTAAAATGCACTTTTATGCCAAACTTCTATTGTATACTAAATTTTGTAACTTTTACGTTAAATAGACCTGTCCTCTCTATAAAGGTTTATATTTCGTAAAAATGATATGGAATTGAAAAAAATTGAATCGTGCGATCTATATTTAGAATGTCAGTAATTTTGTCGCCAAACTTTGAAAATTCAAAAAATTTTTTTTTAAAACAACCTTTTCAAAATGAGGCATTGCATGTAGCGTGGTCTCGAATGAAGCGCAATTCAATCCATTTTCATTACTGTTTGACCTTGATTCAAAATGTTTCCGCGCATAAAATTTTGTCAAAATAGCTCAAAATTTGCGACCTATAGGTAAATTGCAAAGCTACACGGACAAACAGACAGACGGATAGACAAACTTAAACTTGATTCAAAAGATGAAGCTAAAACGATCGCTGAAATAAAATGTGGACCTATCATAACATACATCCCGACAAACTTAATGAACCCCATGTAACAAGTAGTGCAGGGTGTACCGTGTGTAATAACAGATTATGTAAAATGCATAATTACAAATATTGCTTAATAATTAATAAAGTTTTAAAATAGTTTCGCCTATTTGTTTGAAGTAGGTATCTATAATTCGTTTTAATCAATCATATCATTTTTTGCATTAAGAAAAAGAAAAGGAATAAAAAAACATTTCTGTTGCATTGGATAAGCTCTTCAGTAAGTACATTTTAAAAGTCAATGTTATTGCCATTGGTTGACAGTTGATTTTTCGTTTCCGTTGCCAAGGAAGTGCACAATATATATGTATTTTCAATATGCAATATATGATGAAGTGAATGCATTTAATAATTCGGAAAGAAGAAGAACATGAAACGGAAATTTCGTTAACTTGCAAAAGATGTTAAGCAATGTTTCAAAAAGTAGAAAGCAGCGCTTGTGTGAATGTCAAAAATTCTTAAAAAACGATAATGAAGAAATTCTTAACTACAGTTGCACCTACAGAAATGTTGTCAGCGGAAAACGCTCATTGCCACTAAATTCTCATTGGCAATGCACAAAGCAATCTTATAATGGGAGGGGATATTTTTATACAATCTTAGGCTTTTTAAATTCTGCCTTCTTTCCCAATCCATCCTATATTTCGTCATCGTCATCCTACACGTGACGTGACGTTGACTATTGCACAATCAAGTTGAACTTTGCACTTTCAGCTATTTTCTCGTGTTAACTTTTTATTAATAGATGTATTGAACACTTAAAATATTTTCACTCTCACATACGCTCACGAAATTATTCCATTTGAATATTAACTACATCTATATATATTTTTATGAAAATCCAAAACTTTGTTAAAAAATTTTTTTAAACTTTATTTGTGAAAATTTCACGTTACTGGAAAATTGATTGAGTACTTCCATCTGAAGTCTCAACCGGTGCATAACTGAGAAGGATGACGTACGAAAAGTCTGGGCTAGTCTGGGACATGGACATAATTTCGATCTTAAAACTCCGTATACTGTTTTTACAGCTTACTGACATTCGCTGTACCAGGAATTAGGTTAAGAATAGGCTTTAACTGAACGGATAAAGCAGGTTAGGAAAAACTTTTTATATTATATATATTTAACATATGATATATGAAGCTTATCTTTTATGTCTTTTTAGGTTGGATCGGGAAATTTTTTCTACATCCTTTTAACGTCTCAAAATGTAGATCTCTGCCCTTTAAAGCTTAAATAGCGTTAGCGCAATAATTCAATTTTTATGACGAAATTCGTTGACGCTATAGGCAATGCCATAAGCGAGTCACCTAATTTTTTGCGGCAAAGTCGTTTGAAAAGTTTTTTCTAAATAAATTTCATTGGTCACGTGGACTTCACCTGCACATCGCATAAGTGAGGCATGCTACTTTTGACTTGACATGATAATTATGAGCATTGTAGACAGTTGCGATTTACTCACAAAAATCATAGGTAGTGAAACTGCCAGGCATTTGTCTTTTCGCTACCTAGGCCGTAAGTCACTGACTATATTATGGGCCACTTCATACATCAAAGTTATTTGCATTTTTGAAACGGTTAAGACTCTTATAAATAAAAGTCAATTTGTATCATTAAAAAATGGACAAGAGAGAGTTTACATTCAGCTTAGAGTGATTTTTTGTTATCCTCTACCTTTTTTCGTTATCTTCTGATAATCAAATACAAATTTTGCCTGGACTAGAAAAAGTAATTACTACAATTACCTTTCCGACTATGTTTCCATGATTCGCAAGTAGCACTTTGCGTAGAAAATAAGATATGGTGGTGAATGGTGTGAAGCATGCGTACATCTAACTGGAACCTCTAGAGAGACTAAGAATTATAGGAGCTCAAGTAAATTAATGTACTAACCAAAATAATATATTTCTTTAGAGATTGGTGATTGGTGGATTGTATAAATGAAAGAAGTTAGGAACGTTTCACTTTCTCCGGATTTATCTTACGGATTATTACGCCTTGCATCACAACTCTCATAACCAATTTAGCATTTCTTCCAGTAAGTAGTAAAAAAAAAAAAAAAAAGAAAAGCAAACTCGTTGATCTTTTTTTCTCTCTTCCAACTCACTGAAACGCAGAGGGAACTCTTTCCAAATTGTGTCTGTCATAAGAAATGAATATGAAAATGTGTTATATGTTATGTACCCCCTGCTATATGTAAATAAATATGTGATAAATAAGTGTTTTGACATTTTCCTTTCCTTTCTTTTTTTTTCTTTTTTTTTTTTTGCCATAAAAGAACGTGAAATAGCGGCGGCAATGACCAGCACGGCAAAGAAAATAAATTTGTTTTCCATACATAACTGTCGCAGTATTTGTCAATTTATACAATTTGTGCGCAAAGACAAATATATAAGTAAAAATTATTTATTATTATCAAGTGACAATTTTCGTTACATTTTTCCTTCTTGTGTCTGACCTTACACGATCTTCGGCAATTTCTTTCTTTCTTATGAACCAATAAGTACGCGATTTTTATTTTCATTATGTCTTTTAATAAAATGTTACTAATTCCAAATTTTCAATGTGCTATTAATCGTTTACGTGCTTGATAATGCGTTAGCTTAAAGCTACTAATACATCGAAATTAAGGCGTATTCCAAATTGCGAGTCAAAGTGATTTTATATTTCAGAGTTCAGGTCTTTCGCGAACGTGCAGTGAACACGCTGTAAAGTGACTCCTCTTTGAAGATGATACATAGTTCATTGCTTCTTTTTGCACCTCCAATTTTTTTTTGATACGGAGACTTTATGAATACTATACATTCCCTCATTGGGGTTCTAAAGACTTCTCTGACAGGACAACTAAAATGGGTGCATATAACATTGTTGCTGTGATCGGTGGTTAACAAATGGAAGCATCAAAACTGGGAAGAATATCGTGAGCGCGAGATATGCAGATGATCCTAAGACATTTCTATAGAAGAAAGCTTTAAACTTACTTAACTTTGACGTATTCTAAGAGATCCTGCCTAACAACACATATGAAATGAGTAGCTGCACATAATAACATCATTGTGGAATTTAGTATAAAAAAATGTTTGCAAAAGATAGCTTCAGGAAAAGACTTATGAACTTAACCTAATAAAAAGCAAATAAGGAACTAACGTAAAGTTTGATAAATTAAGTTAAATAATGATCATATGTCAATGCTTAACAGAGACGTTTAACAAACTTAATAGACAGACGATAAGTATAAAACCAACCCTGCCAGTATTGCAAAAGGAAAACTTCGAAATTAAAGCACATTTACAATGTTGTATACATTTACAAATTTTTGTGGTAATTGGTGTGTGTAACAGCTGAGTTAAATCTCATATTCGTTTGCCGGTCTTGATTTGGGTTGGCGTTGTTTTTTGATTGCTAAATCTAAATGAAAGACTTCGTGGATGTTGTAATTGGGTACCACACACGTCAGGCGTTTATGGGAATGCAATTTGTACATTTATTAGTGTTACAATTGTGAAGTTAAACGGCTTAACTAACTAACCGAATGGCTTATTAGCCTACACTCTCTTTCTCCATTTATCTTTTTTTTTTAATATGCATACTTCTTTAGATACACTTACGCATCTTTCATTAAAGTTGCATTGCTTTTTGCAGTAATGGTCGCTGAACCAGCCAGCTATTATCGAGACGGCATATCACATAAACTTTAATATATATAAAGTATATATATAACGTATATATATATATATATATATATATATAACGTATATATACACATAGTTTATATTCACTCTCCGTACGCACACCCATATTTATCGATTAGTTAACTCTGCTGCCGTCACTACCAAGAAATGATTTTGATAAACATTTTTGTGATAAAAGTAAATGAATGCTTTGTCGTGGGTACGCTGCTTTCATTTTTTACTTGTTGTTATTCGTTTTGTCCTCTTTCCCTCCCTCCTGTGGTATTGTTTTAAAACAAATCCGTTATATATTTCCTTTTCAATTATTTATTATCTCTAGCTATCGAAGGATATTTAATGAGGAGGTGGTCGGTCTGTGAGAATGAAACTCATTGTGTTTTACACAATTTATCAACTTTTTATTTTTATTATACCGTGTTTCCGTCATTTATAAATGACTCATATTGACGGGATGAACCCCTGAAGTAATTCATGACAAATCCATTGTGCCCCCTCATGTAAAAGATATTACTTTGCAGAAAATAAATTATAGCTACAACTGAAAGACTTCTAAAATTATTTTGGAATATCGTGACAGAGGTAACTGCTTGATGCCGATGCCCTAGTCAGTAGGTTGGAATAAAAATTTGTATTTTCTTGCAAATTTTCTATTAATTACATCCCGGCAGTAATGCATATCCGCGCGTACGTGTGGTTTATCGCTGAAGAACGTCACTCGCTGGTTTTTTGATTAATATAATTAAACTAGCATCGTCACATGCAATCATTGGTATTCCACACTTTATAAATTACATAAATGTATTGTTATTGCTAGGTAAACTTTACAAAACGTCTTTTGACTGTCATTCTATATTCTTATCAGTTACTTCTACTATTTCATCGCTTATCTATTCTCTTACATTAAATTGCAATTTAGAAATGAGAACACAATTTGGTTGGTCCAGCCAAAACGAAGACCAAGACTGACTGAGTTAGGTTATATTAATGTAACCTAAACGAGTCCGGCTCGCTGCGTTTAATGTTTCAAATAATTCAGTCTGTTCGCACATAGTAGTACTGCAAATGGATTGTATCTACCTTCACGATCGGCTTTGCTATGTAGCTATCATATATGAAATGTGTTTTTTTTTTTTGTGTACTAAGCTATAAAATGAGAGTCTTAAAAAAAAAAACAAAATTGATGCGCAGCGCCTTTGTTTAATAATAGTTGGAATAGTTGTTCTGGCCCCCATTTTGAGTCTTTGTCGTCTGGCCTAAATGTTCCAATGCGGGAAACGTGACGAATGTCTCGTATGCATACTTCTCTGCCGAAACGTGCTGTAGTTATGCTGATAATTTCTTAACCAGTTAACTGTGTAAGATGAATGAAAAAGGTACAAAATTTTGATTCAGATTTCCTCATCAAATTTATTATAACAATGTATTTTAGAATGTGTGTATTTCATTTTGTCAAGTTATGTCATTACAATCCAATCGCATATTACACGAGTATACTCGTCATCGCTAAATTTTTGCGACGCAATTTAAATACACTCTCTCCAAAGGATTGACATAGTTAACTGGTTAAGCAAGCATCATTTACACGCGTTTTAGACAGTTTACCCGTAATGTAGCGGACCACCGCGGCCCATCTTCTCTCTTGGATGATAAAAGGGAATTCAAAGTCTGGTTGGATCTTCTCTCTACGGTATTATTTTATTATTTCTTAGTGTTTATTTATACGAATACGGTAGGTATGTTCGTTACTTTGCAAGCTTGTGTTTCGCTTTTCTAGAAATTTGCTTTAGCCGACAAGCTTGGACAAAACCATTGCATTACTGAGGCAGTTGGTTTAAGTCTGGCGGCGTCAAAATTTTTACTTGCCATAATAAGTGTTTGCAGTTTCTGCATAAGATAGCATGCCACCCAGCACGGATGCAGAAGATTCTCCTTCAAAGCGGTTAGCGTTTTCCCAATTATCCCTTTCCTTTTGTTTTCGAAATTTCAATTTCAATTTTAATGTATTTCTATTTTTCTTTCTGCCCTTTTATTATAACATTCCTTTTTAATTGTTAAGCTTTTTTTTAATTTTTTTTTAATTTGTATTAATCCATAAATCCGTGTCAATCTGACATTGTAAGTACATTGCAATTCTTTGGCTGAGTGGGTGTCGATGTGTGGTAGACAGGAAGGTGGGAGTATGTTGTAATTAAATTGAATCCATTAAATCAGAATAAATTTTGTTTCCTCCTTGTTATGCAAATATAATTAAAAACTTCAAGTATTTTCAGAATAAATCATTTGCAAATTGTAAATGAAAATTGATTTAAAATTAATGTGAAATATTGATTAGATTAATTCTAAGACATTTGCTATTTGAAAATTAATGTATTTTCTTTTAATTTTATACTCTATTCATCTCACGTAGGAAAAGTTGTGGAAAAATGAAAAAATACAGAAATCCGATTACAAAGTCGGGCATACTGTGCAGTACTTTTTATAGAATAGAAGACTTTATCAATATTTTCTTAATGAACACACATGCGTCAACAAATTTTCAGTAAATTTTTCGAATATTTAGATAGATTTGCATGAGATGGTATCAGACGTCATATATACTTGGCAAGCGCTTAAGCTTTCGTTGCAGATTTTGTTTACCGATCACGAAGTTACACAAATTTTAATACCTGCGACGGTTTAAGAAGTG
This sequence comes from Glossina fuscipes, assembly GCF_014805625.2. Lineage (NCBI taxonomy): Eukaryota > Metazoa > Arthropoda > Insecta > Diptera > Glossinidae > Glossina > Glossina fuscipes. The sequence continues at coordinate 1,038,446 of NW_023998421.1, read as the reverse complement.
GTGGCTTTGCTTGAATTGAATTGTTGAAGAACTTCGGTGGCCACTATCAAGTACCTAACTCCTCTAAGCTCAAAATAAATGAAGGTGCGCTCTCTTATCGCATTTATTTTCAAATAAGAAAATGTCGACCAGATTTTGAGCTAATTAAAAACAGCCCTCTTAGTACAAATACTGAAGGAAGCTCCCAGCAACTATTTTTAAAATTTGGATTGTTCGCACTTTTTTTTTGTAAACCTTTCTGTAAACAATTGTGACATTTTCTCTTATAAATGCTTATCATAACCATTCTAACCAAGCGAAAGTCGATCTAAAGTTTTCGCTTTGCGACAAGCATATGATTGCACTGCAATTATAACTTTCAGCTAACTTAAATACACAACACAAGCACAATCAATCGGCAAAATCTCCTAAAGATTCTTCCTGGTATCTGTAATATAGGACGCCTCTGCCAAGATATATTCTCTCATACATATCGCAATATGATGTTGGAAAGACCAGTTACTGTCCTACCGCGGCAACTCTATAGTGCAGTCTTTGACGAAAATTGTTTATTCCCACTATTCATCATAAAATTTATATTTGAAGTACCTCTCGGAGAAATTTCTTGGAAGCTTTTTGGCAAGAACTCCTTTTTTTCATATTCTACAAGAAACAAAGAAATCTTTGAAGATTTTCACAAAAATTCCCCAATGATTGTATTATAAAACTTTATGCTTCAAAGTTAAGACAAAAATTGATTGTCTTGATTTAATAAAAAACCAATATTTTTCTATGATTGATAGTAAAAATAGTTTTTTTTGCTGCATATTCTGAATTCATGCGGTTCCTTGATTAAAGCTCGCAGAAAGGCTGCTTTGGAGAGTTCTTCAAGTTTAGCGCGTTACATCGAAGCCAAGACCGCTTGCTTACTCTTATCAGCAAACGAGATCTATTTGAAAAATATTCCTGCCATTACAGAGAGACTACCCCAAACGTTTACATAAGTCATGAAAAGACCTCCACTGAGCAGCGTAACCTACATGTGATTCAAGTAATGCTTTGATTTTTTTATCATCAAAGTCGATCATGAATTTTCCGCCTGGTATCAAATAAAACAAACTGATGTCAATGAGATGGAAGGAGAGAGTAAGACAAAAGAAAAATAATTCCATTCGCAATGTGCATATACAATGCATTTCCAATATTTGAAATAAATGCATTGAAAAGGTCTGGCGACAACAATACTTATCGACCCTATGCAGCCTATTAGATGGACGACCATTTAACTAACAAAGAAACATAAGACAACTTAATGGTAACGTTTAGTAAAAATCTTGTCGCTGATTCATCAACACCCACTTTTCTCATTTCAAATACAATAAATTTTCAATAAGAAAAACAAAGAAAAACTATTAAATAAAAAAAAAAAAAAAAAAAATAATAAGCGGCCGGATTTTTGTTTTTCAAGATATGCATACGTACATACATATATACGTATATATGTGTGCAGTAAGGAAAGCAGTTACCGGTTTTAAAACAATCACAGACAGCCAACAGCAACGATTTAATCTTTAAAACATTCATTCATTCATTCATGCATTTCGTATTATATAGCGGAGTCTGGTAAAGCGAAAAAGAAAACTTTAAAGGCAAACATGAATCATTTTTTTTTTAAGAAAAAAAAAAAAAAAAAAAAATTTTTTTTCAACTTTCTTGTGAGATTTTGGGTTTTTCGACTTGAGAGGCAAACCATAGAGAGAGAGAGAGAGAGAGACAGAGAGGAAGAAGAAAGATTTTCGAGTGTGGTGTGAGGAAACGTTAGCATAACAACCACAATTTCAACCGGGCCACAGTAATAGATAAACGGCATAATTGGAGATCACAAGAAATTGGCGAAATAGCCGCCATTCGTTTCATTTCATTTTGCAAACGATTTGCAGGCGAAGACGTAAGTAAGAAGTAAGAGCAGTAGGGAAATTTAGTATATAAATACTTGTTTGAAGTACCAACACTCTCAAGTAACAATAGTTAAAATGCCGGCTTACCACACGCCAACCGCACGATCTCCTTCTGTTTTTTCAACTCATTTTACACTCAAATTTACTTTTTATTATTTTTCGTAAATCTTATATAAATTTTTTTTCGCGTGTTTTCTCTGGTATCCGTTCATTACACTTCCATAACGGTATCGGCATTTAGACATTTCAAGTCCCAAACATTGTCTCGCTTGATATGCTCATATAGATATAACTACATGACTAAGACGATGGCGGCAGCAACAGCAACAGCAGCAGCAGCATTACTAACAGTAATTGCAATAGCATTAGTGGTGGTAACGGTCGTGATAGTATTGGTAGTTAGCTTACATTTAATTGTGTGATCTTCAATTATATTTAACATTGAACATACATTTCAAAGTCAATGGCGGACAAAATTTACATTTTTGATTGATAAAGTCAAGCTGGTTCAACTGATGTTTGACATCATTTTTAACAAATGTCTTAGCTTTTCACCACAATTACTGATGTCATCACCATAGATTGTTTGCATTGAATCTATGCGATGAAAGTCTTTTGTCAACGTCAGTCGTTAACGCAGAAACAATAACAAAAATAAATAAATAAATAAATAAATAAAACGAGAGAGAAATTATGCTCAGATAGGACCAATTTGCATCATTAACTCGTTTTAAAATCGGGCTGCTATGTGGAGCGGGACATCTGTTACTGTGAACAAATATAAAACAGATATTGTATCTTGATAGCAAATACTGAAGATAGCTATTAAATACCGTAAATTTCACTTGCGCATATGAAAAATCACATTATCCGAAGCTGCGTGAACTTTGTTCTGAAATAACTCAAGTGAAAATGATGTCAAGCATTGGACACGTTTTTCGGGATGCGTTATTATTTATGTTTCGTTAGTTGGTTGTTGGATTTGATACAAAAGCAGAAAATTCTGAATTCGACTTTTAACATTTAGTTTATACTCGATCTAGGGGAGTATTTGCGCTACGTTCTATCACCTTTTAAAGCTCCGCATGCCTTTGTTAATTTTTAAGTTCGACATGAGGGGCAATTACAGCCGGTTGCTTCTACTTGTATACATATATATACAATTTTATCGCACTAAGATTTATTGCAGCTTATATACGATATATCCATAGACATATATGATTTATTTTGAATTTTGATTTTTGGAATTTTGATGTGAACCGAAGGCAATAATGTAAATATAGATATCTAAAATTGTGCTTTCTTTTTTTACATTGGATACTTTTTAACGAAAATCAACAGAAAATGTCGAATTTTATGGAAATATTCGTCAAACGTGGGAAACTTTCTGCTAATCCGAGAAGGACAGCCTTGCTGAGTCGTTAAGGATGATGAGCAGTCGATGCGTTACGATATAAAAAATCTGAATATTCATGACGTAGATTAGACTAGACACTATTAGTAGCCGATTGTGGTGTATTAGAATTTGCTCCAACTAAATGAAATCATCTCATTATCGAACACTACCACCAGCAATTGGGATGAAACCGCTGCCCTCCACGGAGATATTAATTTTTTCGATTCGCTCTGCCTAATTGTGGAATGGAATATATAGTGATGGATAATACTTTCAATAAATCATTTTTTGTATTTTTCTTTCAATTGTCAATTTTTTGTTGATTAAAAAAAACAAACGTCGTTTACGCATCTAACTTGGTACCGTATACGGTGCATGAAATATACGACACATAATATTACACATAATTTGACAGAAATTTAGAAGGTTTGATGTGCTTTGTGCTTTCCAATCAATCAGCTCTAGGAAATCGATATGCAAATACATATCAAATCAGCCTGAAGCCCGTCCACTTTTGAATAGCGATATAATTGAATTGAACAGACGGCCGCCTCAAAAGAAAAAGAAGGAAAAAAATGGTATACAATTTTATAACCATGCGAGGCTTATTGGGAAAATTTATTCTATGCGTCGAATACTATTATGCAGCCATAAATTTACGACGCAAAAAATTCGAGCTAACTTTGTTAAAGCATACACACTGCCATACATAATAACTTAGTAGGGCTTGCTTGCTGTAGCAAAACCAATATAAAAAAAAGTAAGTATCGCCTGTAACCATGTCGTACGATTTGTTAAACAATATGATATGATGCCGCACTACGTAGCTTCAACATTAATAAACCACTGAACTATAGGATTCTGCTACATAAAGCAATACACATAGCTGCGTATCTTTATGAACGAACATGCTTCGCTAGGTTTACCTCAAAACCTATAACAAACTTTTCGCGTCGACATACAAACAAATTTTCGCGATTTAATTAAGAAAAGTTTTAACGAGCCATGGAAATGATTTTCTGATCAAGGCCGACCCAGACTTACTTGCTACAGAAGTAAATAAGTTTTTAACTTACCTTTCAGTCTCTGTTTCCGTATTAGATTGTACCTGTTGCTGTTGATTAGTTTGAATCTGTGATGGCTGTTGCTGGTGCTGTTGTTGCTGCTGCGGCGGTGGTTGCTGTTGCTGTTGAGTTTGCATTAATGTTTGATTATCAATAGAAGTTGCCGTAACTGTAGCTACATTGGCATTGCTTGTTAGGTTAGCCATAGCAGATGTCATATTTCTAGTTGTGTTTATAGTGTTGTTGTTGTTGCTAGTGTTGGCACCAATATTTACGGCTGTACCATCCATAGGTAATTGTGACTGTTGCTGTTGTTTCTGTGGCTGCATTAATGTTTGCTGCTGTTGCATATGCTGCTGTTGCTGCGATTGCATTTGCTGCGTTGCTTGATAGGGTGCTGGTGTAGTATTTGAGGGTATAACCATCGCGTTCACCGGACCCGCGTTTGGATTAACGACAACACTCGCTGGAGGCTGCTGCTGCTGTTGAGCCTGAATGTTAGCTAGTATAGCTGCATTATCGATCAATGTTGCGGGCGCACTCTGCTGCTGCTGTAATGAAGCCTGTTGAACACTCTGCTGCTGCATATCATAGCTTGCCATTTGCGTCAACACTGGCATGGTTTGACCAGCGCTTATTGGCTGCGACAATTGTTGCAATTGTGACGGTAATTGTTGACTTTGCGCAGGAGGCGGTTGTTGCTGTTGTTGGAGTTGTTGTTGTTGTTGCTGCTGTGTAGAAGGTAACGATTGATGCATTTGATGAGCATTAGCAGTAGCCAACATACTTGAAGCAGTTAATCCATCCGTTTGTGATGTCTGTTGTTGCAATTGCATTTGTTGCTGTTGGGGTGTATGCTGTTGCTGCATTTGTTGTTGCTGTTGCATTTGCTGCTGTTGCTGTATCTGCTGCTGTTGCGATATTTGTTGCTGTTGTTGGGGAGGCATTTGTTGTTGCTGCTGGCCTTGCAACTGTTGCGATGGCTGCACGTTCATCTGCTGTGGCGTTCCTTGTTGCTGCTTCTGCTGTTGTTGCTGCATACCAACCGTTGTCTCAGTCATTTGCGGAGACTGTTGCGGTGGAGTTTGGTGAGGCGTTGACTGATAATTACCTGCCACAAAATTTCCTGACATTTGCTGTTGTGGAGCTGGTGATAGTTGTTGTTGTTGCTGTACATCTATGTTATAGCCCATATTTTGCTGCTGTTCCATTATTTTCGTTTGGCCCGCTATAGGTTGCTGCTGCTGCGATTGCGGTTGTTGTATGGAAGGAGAAGGCACATTGCTGTGTTCAGTAGGTACGGGAATATTACCATTCTGTATGTGTATATTGCCCGGAAGAGTAGAGCCATGTTGAGCCTGAATCCCCTGTGTCTGGGCCGCCTGGGCTGGTATGTGTTGCTGCTGCATTGCTTCGAAATTAACAGGTTGCGATTGACCAGGCAAGTAGACGCCACCAGCAGCAGCCGCTGCAGCTGCTTTTTCCGATGCTGCTATAGCTTCTTCCTGCTTCTTTAGCTCTTCCAGTGACTTTTTTAATTGCTGCGCAGCGACTGTTGCGTAGTCCAGTGGCACTGCCTGCTGAGTTTGACCGACCTCTGATTGCGGTTGTATAGTCTGCACAGTTTGGGAATTTAGCTCTTGAGGCGGTGTGCTATACTGTTCTTGTTGGTTGGACGCTGTTACCGATGTTGGGGCAGATGGCACATTACCATTTTCGGTCCCCTCAGGAGTTTCAGCAAAAGCTGTTATACCATGCAGTACGGTAGCCGGGGCTGTGGCAACACCGCCGCCATCATTATTTTCTGCATAATTCCAGTTTTTATCGACTCCCGCGCCACCGGCCCCACCTCCACCTATACGAACCGGACCGCCTAAGCCCGCATTCATTGGTAAACTATTAGTGGTTGTATCCACATGATTCTCTAATGCAGTAGCAGCGCCTGGGCCCAAATTCATACTTTGCGTAGTTTTAGGTGGTTGGTCACTTGGTTCACCACCACCCATTTCATTATTTCCAGTCTTTTCGTTATTGTTGCCAGCACCATCGTCTTTACCAGTACCAGCACCTCCACCTCCGACCGTAGTATGATCAAGATAATCCATGCATACCCATCTGCCACGACGAAATGGTTCTGTAGATTCAATTTTCACTACTTTAAATCGCTCACTACGATGTTGAGCTGAATCTTTTAGATCGTCTTTTTTAATATTACCGCCGCCGGAGGTCACTGCAGCACTTACAACGTTAATAATGTTATCGGCCACGTTGACCTGCACATTCTGTATGGCTTGAGCACCCAATGTAGCTCCTAAATCAGGATCCACTACTACTAGTCCATATTGCGAACTAGTTGGAATGACAGGAGCAGTACTACTTAAAGCATTGTTGGCGTAATAAATCTCCTCCTTAGAGAAGGTATCTTCGGACATAGATGGTGTCTCATTTTCCAAATCTGTTATACGGCTATCGTCAGTGTGAGATTCGTCAAGATCGTCTGCAGACTCTTCGCCTCCATTATCATTAACAACAGGTATTTTGGGTTGGCCGACCGTTACGGAAGTGATTTGGAACGATGAAGTCGTCTTTGGCTTACGTGTTCCGCCGCCAGCATGGTTATGACCGGGGCCGTGCGCGTGGCCGTGACTGTGATGACTTCGAGTGGTTGATGCGGTAGTAGAACCCGCAGACTGACTGTTCACTCCACTGGCATTATTAATAGAAGACGAAGCCTTTGATGTTGACGATGCTTTAGATGCGGTCGTAATTTTACTAGCATTAGTGCTTGTCGATTTGGGTGCAGCAGAGACACTAGAACTTGAACTATCGTTAGTTATGTGAGAATTCAAACTAGTGCTACTAGTAGCATTTGATAAAGCCGAAGGATCTGATGCCGACGTTCCGCCCGGTATTGAATTCAGACGAAGACTTTCACTAGTGGTACGTTGTATGGCGGTCGTGTTATTGGTGGTAGCTGTTGAGTTAGAGGACGTATTATTGTGATGATGATGATGGTTAATCAAACTGTGTGGATGATGATGATAGTGATGTTTGCCAGCCGGAGCGTCAATAGTGGAATTATGTCTTTCTGTGGATGAACCGCCATTTGGACCGCCAGTTAATGACGAAACTTTCGCAAGCGAAGGTTTTTTTATGCTCGTAGTGCTGGCAGATCTAGGCGGTGTAGTGGTCTGTATAGTATTACGCCTCTGACCAGTGGCGTTAGTTGTCTTAAATTTGGCGGTAAGTTGGCGATCAATCATACTGGAGACTGTGCGTGATGGATGATGATTGGCAATAACAACTGTCTGTGGCTCTTCAGGAGACGAAGCTGAGTTCTCGTTAGGTGGTGTTATGGGCGAGGTTAGTTCCGATGACAGCTCCTCCGGATACTGGGGCGATGATGGCTGAGAATGCTGTTGCTGCTGTTGTTGCTGTTGTTGTTGTTGCTGCTGCTGCTGCTGCTGATGATGATGGTGATGAGGATGAGTTTGATGTTGTTGCGATTGCTGACCGGAATCTTCACTTGCGGTTTGATTCTCGGCCATAATCGGATTTTTGAGCGTGCGCAACGTTTTCAGCAGATAATCCAGGTTCGTAATTTTATTTTATATCACCCGGTTAAAGAAAATTATATACGGAATTTCTCTTAGGGAAATTTGTCGAAAAATAATACGCGTTCTGTATACTTAAATTTAAATGAGAACTTAAGCTAACGATTTGGCTTCACAATATTTGTCTAAACGATGAACGATGTTCTTGTCAAGTGCGTTTTGAAGAATAAAACGGGAATCTTTTAACAACGAAATTCGAAATAACTTATTTTCACTTTATATCACGATATCAAGACGTGATGTCACTTTGCCTACTTTTCAGAAAATACTTTCTAATGTCTTTCTTAAAATTCTGATGATTGTGATAATTTTTCTGGAGTGATTTTGCGTTTTTGCAAGTTGTAATGCAAGTCAAATGATCACTTTTTTTGCTTCTTAAGGTTTTGCAAAAAAGTAAAATAAATTAGATTTAATTGAATACGATCTTCACTAGCCACACATCACAGAACATCATCATAAAAATAGGCAAATGAATGACTATTATAAAGACGGTAACGAAAGCGACGACGACGACGACGACGACGACAATAGCGGCGACGACGAATACGGCGAATCGGACCACGATAATAGCGCAGTTGAATTGGTTGCAGATGAGATTTTTGTTGCCGTTGAAAACAAATGCAACAGTGACAAGTCTAAATTCGAACACAAACAACGATAATGATGATTATTCTCGCTTAATTTCGCGGTCTTTAATACGTTGGCGATATAATTAACTACGCGACGACAGTGATGCATATTGTAAGTGCGACTAAGCAAACATTTACGATCAAGATTTTCACGTGCATATAGAATCTTGAGCGCTGCATAACAGACACGACAACAGTTCCGTCTTAGATCTTTCTATAGAGCTAAGGCCAAGAAAAAAAAAAAAAGAAAAAAATTCAGCCCCCACTCTTCACTATACGCTAATCGTTCGTGTTTTAGGCAATGAAATCACTTGAAATTGTCAAACGTTGCACTCAATAATAATGCAAATGTGGTTCTGGAGAATTGCATGCAGCTGCAGATGAGTAGACGTTGACGATAGTTAATAGAGATGAAAATTTTCGTCTATTATCCGTTAGATGTATGGTGGTTTTTGCAAGTAAACGTTATCCGTACGCGAGTTATTATGTTTTCAACGGTGACACCATAAATCTCTGCTTAAGTTTCAACCTTTATCAAAGCAAAATCATTTTGAGGTTGCTGCGGCTGCTGTTATAGTTGCGGGTGTTGTTGCTATTGTTATTATTACTAATGATTATGATTTGATGACGGGGGCGATAGTAATATTTGCTGCTTTTTCTATACGTTGGGATTTTCACTTATTGTTATTGTTGTTTTTAGAGGGTGGTGTTTTTTTTTTTTTTGTTTTTTTGTTTTTTGTTTTTTTTTTTGTAAATTTATTTATTTTTTTTCTTTTAGTTTCAATTTATTTTTATCAAATGCTCTCCTTATTACTGTCTATTTTGAGTATGTATGGCGCGCGCGTACAATGTATCCTGGTATGAGTTATTGTTTATTGTAGTACGTAGTTGATGGATAAGCTTAACTAAGTTGACTTTGACTTTTGTCAATTTAACGATATTATTATTAAATTTCCGGTAATAAATTTCAATTAAAATTTTTACTCACGCACTCATAATCGAGAAAGTGACAAAAATTTTTATTTAATTTTTTTAAAAACTAAAATATTTCTAATTGATTTTATTTTGAAGAGATTTTTATTTTGATCAACGTTGTATAAGAAGAAAAATAAAAGAAATTAATTATAAACACTTTTTTTTCTTTCAATTTCTATACACGATGAAAATTATTTTATGGTGTTGAAAGTAAAAACAGAAAAAAAAATTTATAAAAATGTCTTTAACAATTTTTTATGCAGCGAAAATAACATAAAGATTTCCAGTCAGGAGTTGTTACTGCAAAAAAAAAGTGAAAAAAAGAAGAGAAAATATATGGAGAAAAATTAATATTTTTTGAAGAAAACCTAACGAAACACTTGTTGATTTTTGCAATAATTTTGCCAAAATCATCTAAACGTATACGTAAAAGAAAGAAACCAATCAACTCCATGAGCTATATTAAAGTCGTTTAAAAATAATACCAAAAATTGAGATTAACTATTCCCGCTTTACTTGATTTATATTGCGATGGCATGTTCAAAAATTCACTGATATTAAAGACAACAACTGCCAGCTCGCGACTTATCGCATCTAATGGCTTATAATTTATTTTCATTCATTCGCACTACTAGAGAGTTTCGATTATTCCTTTTTATTTATTTTACTCTTCTTTTTTGGCGCAGATCTTTAACCGGTTGCTTAATGTGAAACTGCAAGTAAACGATTGTTTATATTGCTTTACTTGTGCGCGTTCATAACGTATTATTATGGACTGCGTTGTTTGTTTTTACATAAACGCTAATATTTCTGAATAAATATTGAACTTATCAACAATAGTAGAGTTTAAGTTTTTAAAATCAATTGATTAATGAACAACAAGTAAGAAAATTATATTCGGTCATGACCGAATCATTTATACTCATCACTGTTGTCGCAAAAGAGGCAAAACAAGTAAAAGAAAGAAAAATTCATTCACTACGATATGAAACGGGCGCGGCTGATTTTTTTTATTTTCAAAAGCAACAAACGGCATGGCATCTCCTTTGCAAAGTTTAAATTACTGCGAAATTGTTTTGCAAGTTTGTAGACGATGTCTTCATTTTTGTTAGCGGGAGAATCTTTGCCACATATACTGCACGATTGGGCAGACAGACAGATGAATAGACGAACAAACCAGCATGCTTAAGTGCCTTCCAAATTTGAAATTAGCCAAGAATTTATATACTTTATGAGGCCTCTGAAGCTTTTTTCTACGCATAATAAAAAAATGAAATTGTGATAGGCGTGGCCATTTTTTCCATTTTTATTCAGGTACTACAGCATCGCCCATAGAATTTGCATTCGAATTTTCGGACATTTAACTGCTACGGTTTATGAGTAATGATTAAAAAATCAATTTTTTAATCCTTTAGAAAAACAGAGGCGTTCTAAGTTTTGCGTACCGATGCTGGCGTGCCCTTCGACCGATTTGACTCCTTTTCAATACAAAATTACGTATAAAAACTACTAATGTTTCTGCCACATTTCAAGTCGATAGCTTCATTTTTGCGGCTAAAAGAATGTTTGCAATAGACTTTACACAGACGGACCGATGGACATGCCTAAATCGATTTATAATTTAACGCTGATCAAGAATATTAATACTCTATGGGATCTCCGAAGCTTACTTCTCGACGTTACAAACGTTTTAATAAAATAAATATACCTCTCATCCTTCGGAGATGGGTATAAAAAAGAAAAACTTTCATTTAAATTTTAATAAATTTATTACTTCAGTTAAAAGAAACTTTAAATATTTAATAGCTTTATGTCTAAGGGGTGCCCTTTTTTTGCAAGCTTCCTTATTTCACTCAATTTACTTCTTTTCCAATTATGCACTAGCGTCAAGTGGATACAGCTTCACGGAGTTCCACGAAGTGATTAGCTGATCGCCTTGCGTAAAGATTATAAGACAGAGAGCTGTACGTTGTGAAAAAAATAATATAATTGAACCGGAGGGTGTATTTGCGCATTATACACTTTCAGAAACTGGATATCGTTACGATCAGATTTTAGTGTATTAATATTTTTCGATCTGGATCCAATAAAGCGAATCCCAGTGAGAGGCGCAATCAAAGAGGATATATAATGCAGACTTCGTATCATATTAATCTATTATTTTTATAATAATTTTTTGGACTAATGGAATAAATTCTCAGACAAAAAGAAAGAAAGCATTGAGCACTAGCCACACAGGCTATCAGCTCTATTATGGAAAAGAAAATTAGATATTGGACTAATAGTAGTTTTAATAAAATAACACATGGCATAGATATTGCACTCTGTAGCTGATTTCAGGATATGTATAGGATTAGTTGTTCCAAATGCAATTCTTCTAATAAAGGAAAACTTAACGCAGTCATAAAGAATGTGCTTTGATAAATTGTCGACAGTTGCAGATTGGAGAAGAAGACTTCTTTAAGTTCTGTTGGTGAAGGCGAATTCTCGAAAATGTTTTGATCTTGGTTTTCCCAATATTTGTTGAATATGAGAGTGGACTTAATTGAGAGTTAACAAAGGAAAAGAAAATAAAACATCTTTCTTTTTTAGCATTTTCTTCTTTGCACTTAGTTTATTTTTATTCACTACAGACGAACGCTATTAAAAATGTTTCGGATTGTGGCACCCTTGTCGCCTCTTCCTGTATAACATTTTAAAAAATCGTTGTATGAATAACTATGTTAAGTAAGGTGAATAGTTTATTATGGGTGATGGTCCATTTTTACATTTGAATTTGTCCTCATCGCGCTAGACATAATCATTACATCTAGTATTAGGCATAGATTAGTACATCGGCTCCACCCATTCGAATAGCTTAGTTGAATTGATTAATTACTCTAGAATGTGACAAAGAGCAGATCTTTGCTAGAAAGTGCTTGCAACTTATTATAAGCTTTTATTTAAATTCCCTTTTTCACAGGTAAATTTGAAATCGATATTTCAGGCACTTCCGAATGACCAATCGTGCTGAAATTTTGCACACGCCTGTAATTAAAATGCCAGCACAGTTTGAACAGACAACATTTCGCCTTTATTCGAAATGGTGATCGTCAGAAAGAAAGACCTATGCGGAAATTGTTCGTTTGGAAAGATTAACAAAACTTTTCTAAAAATTTATTAGAAATATAAACCGAGAGATTTAGCGCTGCAGAGAATTAGTATCAATAACAAAACGAAATAACTGTTTTGTTGGACATCGAAAAATTTACAAGCAGAGGGATTTGAGGAAATTTAAAAATAAATTCCTTTAGACAAGTAATTCTTCTACATAAAAAAGTTAATAAAATCTACGCTATTGTGAATTCATGACCCCAGTGGGTTGGATTTTATTTGCGCAGTATTACGATAACGAACAAAAACAAAAAAGACGAATAGAAGGCGAATTGTAAATAGGATGAAATATACAAAATAACTTTTATAAAAAAATAATTTTGAAATAAACTTTTATTTAAAACGGGAAAAATAAATCTTATCCCAAATCACTTTTGAGTAACTGTATATCAGAGCTTGGATCGCTTTGAAGAAACAGATATCTTAATCATTGAAATTTTGAAAGTGTTGCGCTGTATAAGCTTACGAAAATTTATAACTGGTTTGAGGTAATAAAACACGCTTGCAAACCATAAATTTTTAGAAGAGAACTGAAGAAAGTCACAACTGAACATTTGCGGAAGCTCTAGCGGAGTGCATTTTGGTAATCATTGATGTCTTAATTAAAAGTCAATTTATCTTTTTAATGCATCCTACTGGTCCGATCTTTTCTATTATTGTTTTAAAATGGATTTGGAATTAATAATGAACCAATAGTTGTTGCATATCAAAGAATCAATTATCTTTAAAGATTTTAATCAGCTTGGTTGCTATATATATATATATATATATATATATATATATATAAGATAAATATACAGGTATAAACATATACCTAGCAAGTACATAAATCGTTGGATAAGTAAGAAATCTCTAATGCATGGGGCATTCTTTAAGTGCCCCATTAATTGCGAACTTATAAGTGCAGCGACTAGAACAATTTTCTCTTTTCTTAAGCTCTGATCGTAATAAATGGTTAATTATAACTTATATCTATTTCTTAATTGTCGACTACATTACTTTCAAACTTCTGGAAGCATAGATAAATTATTGTAGCAAACTATTGAAAAATCATGAGATTGGTTGAATATCGCAGTTGGACCGCATAAAAAAAGTATTTGTTACAATTTTTAGCTTTATACTTTAGTTTTTGAGATTACTAGCATTTCATAAGTGAATGGAAACTATGTGTATTGAACGGAATCTCCGATGCCAAACGAAGACCATTTAAGAACGGCTTTATGAGCATTGTATCGAAATGAGAAAATTACATTATTCGAATATCAAGCAAATATTTGCAAGCCATTGTGGTATATGCGAACTTACGAATGTCTTGAACGGAACGTAGGGCTTACTATAGATCAGAGGTGGGTAATTTTTTTCACCCATTATTAGTATTAGTTTTCCGTCTTGGTAATCGTGGATTCATTTTATGGCCTAATGAAAATAAAAACATTTCGTACCCGATAGCTGCACAACGGAGCCGCTCTTGAGCAAATAGAATTATTTGAAATCTGAAAGTAGGTCTGACCCGTGCGCCGCTATCATTATATTTAAAGGCAAATAGCATGTATTTTTTCAGTTTTTTTCTCGCAAAAGTGGATCGAAAAACGACCTATTTCCTATTCCTACGAACTTGCACGTACACATTTTCATCGTATTTTATACATCTTTCTTGGTGCTTTAAACGGAACGATATAGTTAACGCACGTTTATATCTAGAGCATAGAACTAACAGATGCATTATTTTCTGCGGCTTGCGAACCATCCAACTGTATACATAGTGTCAGAAATGTGCTTCCAAGTCATATTTACTTAGAAAAATGCTATCCTTAAAAGAAATTCACCCATAATTAAAAGAAAAAAAAAAAACAAATTAGAAAGTTATATTCGGCGGAGGACGAATCTCGCACATCCACCACTATGCTTTTCTCATTCTCCTCTCCAAGTTGTTTCATTGTCTCTCAATTTCATTTTATAATTAACCTATTTTTGGTATATTTGGTATTTTTGCGGGTAATATATCTTCATTTGAGGAATGTACAAAGTAGTTTCAAACATTCTGTCCTGGTTGGGTGATGATAAATAAGCGCAAGACTTCAAAAAAGTCAAAAAAAAGGATAACTTAATCACTTGTATGTGTGGGTATGGCCGAACTTTTTCATTTTAAATGTGATAAATTTGAGCCTTCTAACTCCCATAATTTGTGAGTAACAAGCAAAAACCCACAAATTTTCGTTAAGAAAAACGGATTTGCGTTCAGTTTATGCTGCACTGTGGACTTCTGCTCTGAACAATTTGATCCATTTTCAATACCAATCTGAGTGCAACAGCTTTCAATCTTTCTAGGCGGCCAGGAGAATGTCAACGGCAAGCCTACGAACTGACAAACACGGCTTAATCAATTCAGAATTTCACGCTGATGAAGAACATATATACTTTACAGGGTCTCTGAAGCTTCCTATGAAAAAAAGTAAATTGATGTTGGTGAAAAAAAATTCTGCTGCCAGTAAAAATAGAAAGAAGCTTCGCTGTTTATGTAGAAAAAATTAAATTAAATTTGTTGGCCACAGGTGTGTGAAGTTCTTTCGAAAATGATTAATTTCTTCAATTGATATCAACGCAAACTATTACACATGTACGCATATTTGTTGACAAATAGGTAAACGTATTTGAATGTATGTGATATGGACTTTGGAACATATTCAATCATATTACAAACGGAAGAAAATAGATATAGAATTTCAAAAATTATTTGATATTAAAGTTGATGTTGATGGAAAACTTTAAAGTAATTACTGATGATGATACAGGTGCAAAAATTAACCGGTATTACACTTCAAAACAAATGCACTTATATACACGTACACGGGAAGATATTGAAAGAATACACAAAAGGCGATAAAAGGTTTGCATTGCTTTGCATAATTTCACGCCTCTGCAGAATGCCAAACAGGAATTAATAATTATACCTTACACCACCACCACTTAGGTTAAAGATATAATAACTTTGTGCTGATATATGCAAGGCGAAGAAAGGGAGTCCATCTTTTTTATCATTTTTCAAATCGATATGAGCGTATGCGCTTGCCTAGGATTTGCTCACATGTGATTATGTTTAACCTACAAGTTGCACTTGCGCGGTATTTCGTCGAACTTTGTACGACAACGGGACGTATAATATTGGAAATGGATTAATTCCGACGTTTTGTATGATTGCTATCTTGAAAAAGTACTTTTTTTTTTAACATTTCTCGCTAGAAATTTTCAAATTGTATATGAAATGAACGTTGAAAGTTGGAACGGGACCAATGTTCATAGAGTGGATTTTGAAAAAACAAACGAAGATGATGTTTAATTCCGATTCAGTGATTGTGCTGAACTTGAACCATATACATCCATTCTCAAGAAGGGTAAGCCTTTACATGTCAGCCACATTCAATTGTTATCCGATTTTAACATAAATAGGTGAATAAAAATTAAGCATATCGAACTCGGATGAAATCCGATTCCTACGTAATGCCTCTCAAAAAGCAATTTTTATTTTTCATCATTTTATAGAATTCGTGGTTTTTATGAAATTCTTAACTGTGTGCTCTAGTTGGCGAACTGAACTAAACTATATAGGGTATATAACAGCGGCCGTGCGCGCTTGAAATGTGTTAACTTGTTTCTCATGAGATAAGTTCGTGAATGCAATGGTATGCACGCGATACGGCAAGGGTGTTATGTACTTAAGCGTTATATAAACTACTCTTTCGAAACGGGAGGTAGTTTACAATCAATGCATATCTTGTATACATATACTTTACATATACTTTATATGTCTTTATAATCCTGGTTCAAAGACCTGGATTCAATGAAATCCACTGATGAAATTATTTACTTTAATTAAATATTTTCATATGAAAGCCAGCCTATAAATTGTGGGTTCACATTACCCATTGAGAAGTCTTTAGAAGATGCTGAATAAGAAACGCGTTTTCTACATAACATATACAACTCACCTCCGGAAGAGATATCTTTGTACGTCCGGCAGTGATTTTTACGGACACAAGCTAATGAAGTTTTCTAACGGAAATCAACCCAGAACACACATAGCAATGGTGTTTTAATATGAGCTTCTAATGGAGTTAATAAAACCTTGTTAGTCTCGAACTCCTCTCGCAAAACTAAGCTATTGGTTCAATTAGGCTTTGCCTGCAGTAATGGTTTAGCATGGTTTGATTGAACCGCAAAATAAGAAATTTCCTCAAACGCGCGTATAATTATATCACTTGCAAATTAGTAATTTATGTTTTCGCTTCATCTCTCTGAGGAACTACAAGCAGTAAATACCCCTTCGACCGGTGTTTTAATGACAAAAATTCAGTGACGTTCGATTATAAGACCGGTATAATAAAATTGGCAAAAAAAAAAAAAAAAAATTTTTCGAGTTTGTATATTAAAATACAAATATTTTATTTGGAACAATTTAACCCAAAAAAATGAAATTGCAAACAATCCAATACTTTAGATAAATAAAAACAGATACATTGACTAAAAGAAGGATGTTTTGCTGGCGTAAGTAAAATGTATTGTAGGTGCACAGAATCTGTATTTAAGTTTGCAACGTTACATTATAAAATTGCATCACGTTCAATAAAGTTTCCTTTTTGTTGATTAAGAAAATGATGACTTTTTCTATAAACTACAAAAACAAATAGAAAAGGAGGCATGTGCGATGTATGCAATAGTATAAAGGACATAAGCACATCGAACGAACGTAACAAAAGACAAAGAGGAAGAGCGATAATAGGTGAATCGATATATTTTCGTCAGCATAAAAGGAAAGAAGATAGGAATAATATACCGAAGAGGAAAAATATTTTATTTTAAAACGCATTACACAACAAATTGCTTCTAAAATATATTTTACTTATAATTTCAAGCAATGATGTGTATGGAAGAGCATAAACGATTTTAAGAATATTGTAGATGAGAAAATTCCAAATGACATTTACGGCAGAGCAGCCGCTGCACTAATATACCACTACATAGAAAACAAAGCAGAGCTAACCAGCTGTAAGTAGAAATTCAGGCGAATTGCCAGAAGCCGACTTTAGAAAAATAAAAAAATAAAAAGAGCAAAAAGTAGCTCTCGGAAAATAACCACAAAGGCAAACATGCACAATTATATTCAGATGGCAAATTCTTTTGTTTTTTTTTTTTTAACAAATATAGATAAAATACATATTTTATTTTCAGGCGAGTAGATTCCCTTAAGAAAAAAAAATGGATATAAAAAAAAAATAATATATCCACAATGTTGTTATAATATAAGCTTATTGACGTAGACTTCGGTAGATTGATGAAAATTGAGAGTAACACGAAGTATCTTTCTCACAATTGTGCTGTTTTGTTGGTTGATGGCGAAGCACACATTATTTATATATGGCACATTGATTTTTTTTGTAAAATATGTAACCATTCTAATGACTGTAAATAACGAAAACGAGATTTTAAAAATTGCTTTACTAAAATGCTCGCAAAAAATGGCAAAAATTATAATCCGCAAATTTTTCTTTTTTTTTTTTTAATCTTGCTTCTTCTTTTTCAAAGTAGCACTACTTGCTCCCTTCTTCTCTTTGTATTTCATAGAAAATTGAATTTGTTCTCTTTCTCTGCGACTAAATTTCAACTCTCTCGCACGATTCATGTAGCTGCTTCTTCTTCTTAATCGAAGTTTTCGTTTTGATGGCTCGTCGTTTTATATTTGCTGCTTTTTTCTTTTCAACTACACATTTCTTTCCGTACACACTTTTTTCTTCTATAATTTTTTTTAAACATGCGAATTGATTGATTTTTTCTTTCTATTGGTTAAACAACTTTGGCAAAATACTTTGATTTAAGGATCATGGAATTTTTGTAGAGCCTTTGTTATTAAATATATTCACTTAAAAACATTTGTTTGTTTGTTGAACAGTTCAAAGATAACTCTTAATTGTTGCTGAATTAAATAAATGTAATGAAATAATTTGGAAAAGAAAAAAATTTTAACTGATTTTTTTCACCTTGAATTTATTAACACACAACACTCGCGTTTTTTGTTCTTTATACCTCTTCAACTTTTTTGAAACTGGTAAATAATTCGCAAATACGAGCGAATTCGCCAAAAATACATAAAAGAAATCTAGTATGTACGTGCTTGTATGCGCGAGTGTGTGAATAAGGAAATGGCAACTAACAAAATTGAAATTAATAAAAGAAAATACAAAATATTCTCTTAAGTCCGTGGCTCTCGGTAATTTCTTTTTAAGAGAACCTCATGATAAAACCCGTAAGAAAGTTATATGAACTAATTGTACGAAACGTCTATCGTTTTTGTATGTTTATTTATTTGTTTTAGGATATGCTACGTCTACTGCTTTTTAATACATATATATTTTTTAAGATATATTCGTAATATTTTATATCAATTATTCTTTTCTCATTTAAACACTTTCCCATGAAAATTTGCAATCTTTCAAGCCCGAGTAACTTTTCCGATTGTTATTATTGTTGCTGCTTTTCTTTTACGCTCTTTTTTCCCCCTGTTCCCTGTCTCTAACGTAACATGAAATGTTTTCCCTTTTTCGTTTTCCTCTTATTATTAATCATTACTCAAATGATTTTAATAACAACTTCAATAATTTGCTGAAATTTTATTCATTAATCACCTTATTATGTTTATTTATTCATATTTAATATTCCGTTTTTGCTTATTTTCATAAAATTTGACACACCAAAAATTTTCCAATTGATTTTTATCGAAAACTTCGTCACTAAACGCACACACAAACACGCACAAAAACTACACACCGATGCAACCTCTCCCATTTTATGTACTTTTCGGCTCTCTCATGGTTTTCATTTTTTTTTTATATTCTTTAATAAAATTTTTTCTTCTTTCTCTAGCTACATACATTACATATTTTCACAACTCCTTTTTTCATTAAACTGATTACCTTTTCGCAATCAGTTTTTCTGTTAAACTTATATTTATTTTTACTAGAAATATTTTCTTTTCTTTACTATTATTTTAACCGAAATTCTAATAATGTCGCCTTTTTTTGCTCTTATTTAATACACGCATACCGACAATAAAAAATATCAAGAAGAAGACCGTCACACAAAAAAATTTCAAGAAGAAGACCGTCACAATAAAAAATATCAAGAAGAAGACCGCTACACTGCTTTGACATTAATATTTTCTGTACTAAAACCGAAACCCAAGTTCCCGACATTTTTTTACTTTGTTTCCATGCATT